>NC_056737.1:989095303-989102803 GCF_019279795.1 Protopterus annectens | reverse complement strand
CAGAACTCTAAGATCTACTCACCAAAACCTAATCACTGTCCGCAAACCCAGTCGTCCTGCTGGTCAGCTTCTTCTATCCTTTTTCTTAGCTAAATGATGGAATTCTCTTCCTTCATCTCTAAGGACTTGTGAAAACTTTAAAACTCAGCAACATTCCTACCTTTCCTCTAACAGGAAATGTAACTGCACTCTCCCCACCTAGCCTAATAATCAATCCATCCCTTAAACTCCTGACTAACTCTTGAGTACAAGCTAACCAACCATAAATGTATATATTGTAAGTAACATAATTGTACGTATTATAAACAACCCATCCCACCTTTTTTTCTCTTTTTTCTTCCAAGTCTTTTTTCTCCCTCTCAATTAAGTTACCACTGCCATCCTAAATATTTAGGTACTATATAACCAAAGAATTTATTCCTGTTCTCTAACATGAAATGAAATTGTAATTGTGTCTTCTTTACTATGATTGTATATGTAACTAAACTATGTAATGCGGAGCTTTTCTCCCCGGGCCTGCACTGAATACGGGCTCCCTGAGCCCAGTGGACCTCTCCGGTCATCAAACTGGAAATAAATAAATAAATAAATAAATAAATAAATAAATACATACATAAATAAAACTTCATCAACAGACTGTTCAGGTCTTGTTGACTTTCAGCTATCAGAGAGAGAGAGAGCATCTGCATATCTGAGGTTGTTAATATTTCTCTCAGCAATTGTGATTCAAGCATATGATGTATGTATCCCAGCATTTTGCATGATATATTCAGTGCATAAATTAAATGACTAGCATGGCAACATATAGTCTTGTCAAACCTGTTTCTCACACTTGAAGCAGTCAGTTCTTCCATATTTTTTTTCTGCACATAATTGTGTGTATTTTTGTAGGAGAACCACTGCACCCCCATGCCCCCTACTAATTATACATACCAATTCTGGGATTGTAGCACAGAAGAGGAAAGGACACAAGGCACTTATGCTGCAGACAGGCAGAAAAACAGCAAAATTGAGCATTTGCTCATAAATCAGTTGATCAAGCTTTTAGAAACTCGACATTCAAACGGTAGAGACCATCTGATTGAGTTTTTGAAAACTCAAAGCTTTTAAATGGAGATCGTGATACAGTGTAGATCAGGATAATTACCCTTTTCCTCACTGTAGTATGATCTTAGCCTTGGTATATTTAATTTTCAGGGAGTGTGGGGGTGTCCCCCTGCAAAAACGTAAAAAAGGTAGATTTTTGTGGGTTTTTTTCATAGTTTTTTTTGATGTTTGAGTTTGAGTTTTTGGAAACTCGATCATATGGTCTCACCTTTTTGAATTTTGAGTTTCTGAAAATCAATCATCTGACATAGAAGTATGTATATATATATATATATATATATATATATATATACCAGAAAACTTGGAGGCACTGCTCGAGACCGACAACCAGCTAACCAAGAAACCACGACACTGTTTGTACGTCGTTATTCTTGGAGCTGCTTGTTTGGAATATATATATATATATATATATATATATATATATATATATATATATATATATACACACACACACACACACACACACTCACACATTGGGGGGTGCAGAGCACGTAGCCCCCCACATAGTTTAGATGAATATTGTTTTCTGCAAAGAGTTACTCATTTCAGTTTTAAATATCAATGTGTATGTTTGAAATGTATGCAGTGCATGCCCCCCACACACCCTCTGTGGGGGGCTGTGCCCCCAACACCCCCCTAACTAAATATATACTAACTCCAGGATCGCGCTACAGTGGAGATTTTCATGTGTCAGTGTTACAAGTTTCGATCAAATGGGTTTTCGGTGTTTTGAGCTTTAGGTGTTTTGGTCTCGATCAAATGACTGTTGATCAATGAACTGTCAGTCATGTGAAGTAGACCTGTATATACATATTTATATATATATATATATATATATATATATATATAGGTTCATAAGTTGGTACTAGGCTATCGGCCCTAAGGCCTATGCAAGCCTAGCCATAACAATTCCCTGGAAATTTCTTCCCACAATATTTACTTCTCTGGGCCCCTGTCTAGCAGGGCGACTGACATGATCCCTGGGTTGAATTTCCTATCTCCCATCCAATCATCAAGGTTCCTTTTGAAGAGGGCCAATGAGGCGCTCTGCTTGACATGTATGGGCAGTCTATTCCAGAGTATGGGGAGTCTCTGGGTCAGGAACCTATCCCTCCAGCATGTTTTGTTCATTGTGATGATAAGGTTTAGATCCCCGGAGCGTGTAGCTCTGAGGGATTGGGATTTCTTTAAGTGGAGCATGTCCAACAGCTCAGGGTTTGACATGGCATTGTATGTTAAGCAGAGATCGCCTCTGAGTAGACGATATGCCACAGAGTATAGCTGGAGTTTTTTTAAACAGTCAGCATATGGCATCTGCTTTAGGCCTGTGATTCTTTTAGCGAGGTATTTTTGTGGCCTTTCCAGCTGTTGCAGATGCCTTGTGAGGTACATACCAAATGGGGCATTATACTCTATAATGGGTCTAATGAGGGATGAGTACAGTGGGACAATGACCTCTTTTTTTCTCGATGAAAAGCCCTTAGTGATGAAGTGTGCCACATAGAAGGATTTCCTGACTGTTGTGGCGATGTGGTTATCGAAAGTGAGACCACTGTCCACTTGTGTCCCTAAGTCTCTCATCACACTTTCGATGTTTAGTGTCCTGCCACCTATGTGGTAGTTCATGGGTACATGTTTTTTTCCAAAGGGGATAACTATATATTTCTTGGCATTAAGCTTGAGCCCATGGCTCTGGCACCAGGCATCTGTTTCTATAAGGCCCTTTTGTAGAATATCCACATCATTTGAGGATTCGATAATGGCTCCCAGTTTGCAGTCATCTGCAAACTTTGTTAGCCAGAGTCCCTTAGAGTTGGCTTGTACTTCAGAGAAGTAGATGCCAAACAAGAGTGGTCCCAGGACTGAACCCTGAGGTACTCCACTTGTCACTTGTCTGGAGCTGGATTCGGAGTCTGCTACTTTTACAGTCTGGGTTCTGTCTGTAAGCCAGTTGGCAACCCATCGAGTGATGTAGGGATTTATGCCCAGCTTAGTAAGTTTATCTATGATTCCAGAGTGGGGGATGGTGTCGAAGGCCTTGCCGAGGTCCAGATAGGCTGTGTGGACCGCCATACCCTCATCCACAACTCTGGAGACTGATTCAAAGAAGTCAATCAGATTCAGGAGACAAGATCGGCCCTTCACAAACCCAAACTGGGTGGGGTCCAGTGTTTGAAGGTTGCCAATGTCTTTGTTTATAAGTTCCATGATAATGCGTTCCATGCCCTTGCAGATCAGGCTTATCAGACTGATGGGACGGTAGTTCCCGGGATCCACAGTTATCCCTTGTGGAGTGGGATAACTGTAGCTGTGCGCCACTCAGTGGGCAGGAAGCCTGAGGTGAGGCTATGATTAAATAGGACACTTAGGTGGGGTGCCAATTCATTTTGTAGTTCATGTAGTACACAGCCTTGGATGTCATCTGGTCCCATGGATGCTGTATTCTTAGCTTTGGAGAGTGCTGTTTCTACCTGTGTGGCTGTGAATATTGGAATTTGGCAATCTTTTGGTATTGAGATGGGCCGTTTAGGGGGTGAGAGGGGGGTGAAGTTGGCACTAAATCGATCTGTATATTTAATGCCATTCTGTTGTAGCTCAGAGCAGATCTGAGCATTGCCATTTAGATTCTTGACATAACTATAGAATGCCTTGTGGTTGTCTTTGGAATCTTTGGCAATTTTATTTTCGTAACTAGCTTTTGAGGATTTTATGAGGGATCTCAGCTTCTTACTGAGGCTGGTGAGGGAGTTTTTTGCATCCTGGGATTTTCCTCTTTTCTGCAACAGTTTCTTCCTTCTGTTGTATAGTTTGTTTATAGCAGGGGACCACCAGATTGGCTTCCTTTTTTTGGTGAAGATCATCTTGGTTCTATTTGGGATGGCATGATTCATGCACGAGTGGTGTGCTCGTACAGTTTCTTAGTGTAGGATTCTGCAGTCAAACTTCCAGATCCTGTCTGCATGGGTGTTGTGAAGTTTGTCACTTCTGACTTCAGTAGCATGAAGTTGGCTTTGGAGAAGTTTTTTAATGAGGTTTCCTTACTGGGGGGGTGGGATGTGGATGTCAAGGGTGATTTGCTTATGGTCAGACCTGACCAATGAGGGGGTGACCACTGGTGTGGAGCATCTGTCTCCCATGTTGGTAATGACCAGGTCTAGGATATTGGAGCCCCTGGTGGGACAATGGATTAGTTGATCCAGGGCATTGGAATTTATAAATTCCAAGAACCATTGGGAAAAGGAGTTGGTACCTGAGTAGTTTTCCCAATTAATGGCAGGGTAGTTGAACTCACCCAGTATTAGGGTGTTTGGTTGTATCTTAATATTTTCCGGTATGTTTTGGAAGGTGTAGTGAGAATCTTGGGGTATGGTGGGGGATCTGTAGCAAGCTACAATTTGGATTGCAGTCTTACCTAGTGTTAGTTGCACCTGGAGAATTTCAGATGCATTGTGTTGGGCAACTAGCCTTGAGGTGTGAATATCCTTGGTGAATATGGACACTCCTCCACCTTTAGTGTTTCAGTCTTGGTTTTGTGGCCGAAAAGTGTGGTAAGAATTGTAGCCTTGTATTGCAGGGGTGCTCTCTGGAGCCTTGAACCAGCATTTTGAGGTTTAGACTTCTAGCATTGAGTAGCATTACCTTCAGATTTTGCATGCTTGTATCTGTTACGGTGGTGGTTTTATCCTTTGAACCTTGCCTAAAAAAGGCACTATAGGGGTGGCAAGAGCTTTAGTCAGTAACCTGAATCCCAGGGGTGACAAGTGCAGACCATCTCTGGCAAAGCATCGTGGTTTGTCGATCATGTCTTCCCAGGCAGACAAATACTGGATCCCCTTTGTATGACACCAGAAGCTTAGCCAATTGTTGAAGTCAATCATTTTGTCCTTATACTGTGGTATCATTCTGGGCGAAGGCAGGATGCTACTCAGGGCTAGGGTCATATATACATATATATATATATATATATATATATATATATATATATATATATGCATATATATACACACACACACGCACACACATATATATATATATATATATATATATGTATATGTATATATATATATATATATATATATATATATATATATATATATAATGTGTGTGTGTGTGTATATGCATGTATATATGTATATATATATATATACATATATATATATATATAGATATATATATATATATATATATATATATATATATATATAGTTAGATATAGCTATATAAATATATGTGTATACATATATATATATAGACAGAGCTAGATAAATATGGATAGATATATAACAAGTGAAATAAATAACGAACTGCAGAACTTAAAAAAATATATATCTCCTTCACAAAATGAACATAACCTGCTAAATGAAAACTCAAAACAACTAATGAAAAACAATAAAAGCAATAAAAATATTTTTAGTTTACACTGCCTGTGTTGCAGGCAAGGCCCTCAAACATCTAAAATGAAAAACAAAGAAATGCCCTGCCCAAATAAAAGCAGTACTGGTGCACATTCAGACACCTCACTTGTAGCACATTCTCCTTAAAACCAGCAACACAAATAAAACACTGCATACACACACACACACACACACACACACACACACACACACACACACACACACACACACACATATGCACAAGCACACTCATACACCCACCCACACCCACATACACCCACTTACACACCCCTTCAAAAACACCACCAATAATTCACACTCTTGTTAGCAACATCACAATAGATATAATATGAAAATGACGTTCTTAAAGTTCGACTTTTATTTACCTCAAGAAAATGTTTTATAATTTGATAATACTATTGTTCACATTGCTTTTAACAATGTTGGTGTTGGCAGAATTTCTTTAACGTGATCATCAGAGGTACACCTGGCAAAAACTGGTATTCGGGGGGTGGGGTTTGTAGGCCATCATAAATATTATTTGTATGGAATTTATTCAGCATCTTTACAGCCAGTTGATGCCTACAGTAAGCAGTCTGTGATCAAAAGGGGATGTAATGACTGTTTTTTTTTATTTCCTGAAAGAAATGAAGACAAACCTTGTGTTTTGGTATTCAAAATTATTATTATTTTATTATTCTAACTTCATAGCAAACCTACTGCAGTTTTTCTTCTCTTAGAATCTGAACGTTTGCAAATGATCAGATAAAGTATATATCAAAATTATAACTACATTGTTCAGACACTAAATCCAGGATGCATGTGTCCCGAAGGGTAATACTTATATGTTTCTGAAATGTATTGGCTAGACAAAACACACAGAATAATTAAGTAGAATTCAAGAGCTTGAGATACAACTAAACTTTTATTTCACTACCTCGGCACCTAAAAGCACAAAATGAATTCAGTAAATATCCAAGTGTTCAAACATTTTACTAGAAAATGACAAAATCACACACAGGCCTATATAGTAATCGGGTTTCATTTTGTTACTACTTGGTATGGTTATATGGCTCATTTATATGACCTCTTTTCAGGGCAGGGGGTGAAATTAATTTAGAATATACCTGTACCAAGAAGGAGGTAGAATGGCAGAAATGGTCATTTATATTACTTTAGGAAAGTAGCCTTTTCTGTCACTCCAGACATAACACCAGCAAAAGCCTTTGTATTAACAAAAGCAGGATTTTAATCCTATGAGCTTCTTTGCTATAAATCTCTGGAGTCTTTCCAATATTCGATATGTCTGGTGAGGTACCTTCCAAAGGGGATGTTGTATTCTATAATTGTTTTGATGAATGGTGAATACAAGAAGACAACGACATGTGAATTGGTTGACATTATCTTGGCAATCAGCTGTGACAAGTAGTTGAATTTCCTAACAACTTTTGCTACACTGTGGTCAAAGGAGAGGGAAGAATCTACCTAGGTGTTCTGGTCACTATATACATTTTCATTTTGAAGTGGGGTATTTGTAAGGCTATAAGCCAGTGCAACAATGTTGCATTTTTAGCATTTAATTTAATCCCCTTTTCAATATACCAGGTACTTATAAGTGTAAATTCCTGATAGAGGCCTTCTGTGTGTTAGACAGGAATTTGACAGTGGCACCCACTTTTCATTCATCCACAAACTTAGTTTACCACAGATATTGGTTTTGTAGTCTAGAGGTCAGAGAAATAATTACTGAAGAAAAGCTATCCCATCACTGAGCTGTGTGGGACACCACTGATCACCTTCTTGTGCACTGACACTACCCCTGCCATCCACACCATGTGGGTTCTCTCTTTTAGCTAACTTGCTATCCATCTTACCACATAGGGCTGTATTTGTAATGCATTTAGTTTATTAATTATGCTAGCAGAGGGATGCCTTCAAATGCCTTGGCCATCTTGTGTTACCTTCTCAAACCAGGTTCATTAGACAGGAATGATCTTTA
>NC_056737.1:989077803-989090303 GCF_019279795.1 Protopterus annectens | reverse complement strand
TCTGAAGCAAAAATAAATGACCTTGTGTGGTAGAAATCTGCAATGCAGTTTTTATTTTATTTATTTATTTATTTTACATTTGTTTACCGGGCTAGTCCAGCTGGATATATGTCCATTTTCAGTGGAGGCCCGGGGAGAAAAGCTCCACTACATACTACTAAACAGTGTCAAGATATACATCAATATACAATAATAGGAAAACAACAGAAAAAAAAAATATGCAATAAATCTTGTAACAAGTTGTATAAACTTTTGAGTAGAGTCTAAATCTAGGATGATAAAAAAAGAAAAGATGAAGAAAAATTAAATACTCTGTAAGAGTATATAGAAGAGAAGAGAGAGAAAGGTCGTTAAGGAATCAGATAAAGATGGGGAAAAAGAGAGCTAACCAGGGTTATGACAAGAACAGAGCCAATGGTTATTTAGAAAGAATTTTAGTTTAGTTTGAAATAGGGAGAGTGAAGTTAGGGATGTAAGGTCTTGTGGTAAGTTGTTCCATATTTTGCCAATTGAGTTGGAGAATATGGAGTCACCTGCTGAATTTTTGGATCGGGATGTTTGGACCAGTATTTTGTTGGTGGAGCGTAGGTACCTCTGATTGTTATAGGGCGTTATGAGGGTGGAGAGTATTGGGGTGTTGTCAGGGTGATGTAGGGCATTATGGGCAATAGTGAGTTGATAGTATTGCATGAGGTGTGGTAGTTCAAGCCACCCTAGCTTCTTGAGATTTAAACAATGATGAGTTCTATATGGAGAGGCAGTTGCAAATCTGGCAATATTGTTATATGATGTAGTAAGTTTTTTAAGATTATGTTTAGAAAGATTTGTGCATATGGAGGAAGCATATAAAAGGGTTGAGATTAAGTGGGTTCTAGCTATTGTAATTTTGGCTTCAGGGGTAAGAAAAGATTTGATTCTGTAGAGAGAGCCTAGTTTTCTGTTGGTAGATTGTATTGTAAGGTTAATGTGGTTGTCAAATCGTAATTGATTGTCAGTAGTAATACCCAAGAGTTTTGTTGTTTGGTCAGGAGAGATAATGGTCCCGTTATCGGATGTGAGTGTAAAATGGATAGAGGAAGACAAGTGGGTGGGTGAAAAGAGCAAGAGTTTGGTTTACTTGGGGTTAAGGAGAAGACAATGATTAGAGAACCATTGTTCTATAGTTGAGAAGGTTTTTTGTGTGAGAGAGTGAAGTTCTGACTGTGTTGAGGCTGAGCAAATGATGGTAGTGTCATCTGCATATTGAATGCAAGTTTATTAAATTCTATAGATTTTACATTATCTCTTTGATAATGTGATTATAATTTTCCAACACTTTTGTCACTCTTGAAAAACGGATTGAGACTGTTAAACTGAAAGGCCACACAGTGAAACATTAAAACTGATTTATTAAACATTCAAGTACATACAACGATAAGGTACTAAGCGCTTTCACCCATCAACCTCAGGGCATCATCAGAGTACTAAATGTACAATTACATATCCACCCCTTATATACACTCGCTAATTAGTTAATTAATAAATCGAATACTATTTAATAACCCTACAATTTCATATGCTGTTAAAATGTGATAATTAAATTAATAAATAGCTAAAAAGCTAAAAATATAATAATAAAACACCAGGTAACAATATTGGTACATTAAAAATTCATGTGAATTATATAAAAATATATACTAGCCTAGACATAATAATGAATTGTAAAACTGATAACATGATATATCTGTCTAAATAAATATATATAGCACCTATAAATATATGTAAATGTATCAATAGAAAATGATCAAATGAAATATGATTTATATTTTAATATACTAGATATGGATACATGTTCATTAATGCCTGGCAAAGTACAGGCGTTTAGTCTAAGTTGCCAGAGACATTCCTTGGCCTCCAACATGGTCTTCTCATCACCTCCTTTGTGTATATTATGCGGAATTCTATCTATAATAAAAAATAGAAATCTCTTAAAATTGGGACAGCTAATACTATGTGTATATAGAGAACTAGTAGTTTTTTTATGTCTCTAACATGTTCTACAATATGTTCTCTTAACTTCCTAGTAGTTTTCCCAACATAAAATGCTGAACATGCTGAACATGTTGCTAAATAAACAATCATCTTAGTATTACAATTACAATACCCAGAGCATCTAATAGTTTTACCAAAATTAGAAATAGCAACATATGGACCATCATTAATATATTTACATGTGTGACAGGTTCCACATTTGCTCATTCTAAACATTTTAAATGTATCCTTGTTTGTGTTCATCTCATAAATTTCCTTCAAATTCCTCCCTCTACTAAATGTAATCTTTGGATGACTACCAATAATCTCAGTCAATTCAGCATTATTCATAAAAACACTTATCCATGTCTCATGTATAATGTTAACAATATTATGGGATGTTTCATTGTAAGGTAGTATGAAAGTATCATTTCCAGACATATTTGTATTGGTATTCAATATATTGTTGCATCCAAATTTGATAATAGGTCTATAAATCAAATGTCTTTTTGTAAAAATCTCTCTTTTAATATTACAAATAAGTTCATTAGGGTAACCTCTGTCAAGAAACATATTCGATAATTTTTCAATTTCTAACTCAAATGTATTATCATCACTAATAATTCTTGACAGTCTTAACATTTGACCTTTAATCAAATTTCTTTTTTGATAATAGGGATGACAACTATTAAAATGTAAGAAGGAATTTGAAAATGTTTTCTTTCTAAAAATGTTAGAGTGAATCACATCGTCACTATGAGAAAAAACAATGTCAACATATTCACAGTTATTCTCATAGATTTTACTGGTAAATTCTAAAAACATAGATGTCCTACCTAAAAACTGCATAAATTCAGAAAATTCATCTTTATTACCTGTCCAAAAATGAGAATATCATCCAGATATCTCAATTATAAGGTAATTTTGGACCAATATGTTGATGTGAAAACCAAATCAGTTTCCCAATTAGCTAGCACCAAATTAGCATAAATTGGTGCACATCTGGCCCCCATGGCCACCCCTGTACTTTGTCTATAATATTCACCACTCATATATATAAAATTATTCTCCAGTATTATTTCTATCAATTCAGTCATAAGTCTGCATTTTGAAACATTCATACCACTGAATTTCAATAAACTGGCTTCAAACATTTCCAGGCCTTGTTTGTGGGGTATAACAGTAAACAGATATACAACATCAATGGTGGCCATAACCATATTAGGACTCACCTTGACAATACATTGTCTAACTTGATCTAAACAGTGCCAGGAGTCTTTTAAAATATGTGGCAAATATTTGAGCATCTCCTTACAATGAATGTCTACGAAGGATGCAATGGCCTCAGTTTTTGAGCCCCTAGCTGATACTATGGGCCTAAAAGGTGGATGGTAGATGTCTTTGTGTATTTTTGGGATTCCAAAAATGGATGAGGCAATAGGAAATTCAACTGTTCAATAAGAATATTCTTCTTTGTCGATAGTTCCATCCATAAGGAATTCATACAATAGCCAATCCAATTTAATATATGCCCTAGACACTTCGTACTTAGTAACTTTCGCATAAGTATTATTGTCACTGAGTATAATGGTCATTTTATTGTAGTAATCAGTATTTGTCATAATTACCACACCGCCTCCCTTGTCTGGTTTCATAACCCTATATTTGTCAGTCATAGTTCTCTAAGACAAAACATTTCGGCTGAAGTGAGATTCTGTGATGTAGGTACCTCTTTCTTCAGAACTCTTCTAATCTGGGACTCACATAACTTCTCAAAAATGTAAATCATAGGGTTTTGTGGTGGTATGAATGTACTGCTGTGCTTAAGCCAAAAACAATTAGTGTCTGTGATACAATCATTGTTATTAGAGAAAAAAATTTTAGATTCAATAGTCTACTATAAAGTTTTAAATTAATTAAAACTTTTCCAATATCATACTTAAAAGATGGTACAAAAGTAAAGCCTCTTTTAAAAAAAGCAATAAAGTCGTGACCAAAATTGTTATCTGTATAATTGTATAAACTAAAACCTCCATCAGAGATGATAGAACAATTATTGTGACTGTGGGAAGTACCTGTATTCTGCAAACATCCTATTTCATTAGTATTGGATTCATAAAGGGTGTCATTAACATAAGTTGTAAAGATACTACCATTTATATAGTCACTGCCATTTACAATATGACTTTGCAATGTGAATTCACCCTGAACTAGGGAATTACTGTGCTCAATTGTATCTATCTGTGCCAAGAATTGGTCCTGTGTACTGTTGTGTTGTATTGTCTGTTCTGTTGGTGATACTGACCGCCATGTCAGTCGCGTAACCGTTCCGACCTTCTGAGTGTGGGCTCCTCTAAAAAAAACTCCCTGCATGTCTTCATGACAGAAATTATCTAGCCCTTTGTGTTCGTATTGGTTTGTCATTAGTGGGGGAACTAAAATTGTCCCTACTAACAGTATCAGCATCTACAGGTTTGGCAAGACGTCTCATACTTTTAAATTATTTAAAATGTACATATACTCTGTTACTCTTATAATCGTTAGTATCTCTATTTAACTTGTGATTCTTAATGTCCAAGCCTTTATTAGTAAATTTATCCATCTCTTTAAAAATACTTTCTAAACGGAACTTGTTGTGTTCAAACAGCAAATCCTGGCGTATACGTTTGTCTAAAAAAGACAATTGTTCATTTAAAGCTGCTAGTTTAATGTTATTGTTCCGTATAATTAGTTTAACAAGTTCAATACCAGTTTTATCGAATAATTGTAATAATTCATCAAATAAAACAGTACCTTCAGTAAAACCATATGGTAATTTGAAAATACGTAATCCTTTTGAACTTGACCCAGTCCCAAAGATCTTTCCAAAAAAGCATTGTCCATCTGTAATGATTTAAATGTCTTCAAAACTCTTTCAAACTCCGTAAATTGTTTGTTAAGACTACCCATGTCTCTATGATTAAAATAACATTCATTACTGAGAGATGTTGCCGCTAAAAATAATAATTTTAAATCCATGAAATTCTTTTCAATGCCAACTGCTACGCCGTGTGGCCCTCCATTGTGTCCGTCCCTAGTGTTCGAAGCTGAGTTCGGGGGTGGGCCTCCAGACTTAACACTTCCTGTGTTGGTGCCTCCTCCAATAGAACTCGCTGAACCATTGCTAGCTGAAGGTCATGTTGGAATTGTAGTTGGGGTGAAGTGAAGAGTATATAGCCGTTCCTGTGACTCAGTCACTAATAATTCAGCTTCACCGGAGCTTTTTTAGCTCCTATCTTGCAAAGCCTTGATCAGGCGTTGTGTGATTTCCATATGCTGCATCAAAAGTTGTTCCATATTAATCGACTAATCAAAAAGCCGAAATCAGCAGCGGTAATCAAAAGGCAGTAACCAAAATAAAACCAGAATAAATCGATAAAACGATAAAATGGAATAAATCAACTGATGTAATTAAGAACACTGTGTAACGAACTATAATAGCGGATCATTGACACTAAATCAGTCCAAGCGAACATTGAGTGGCAAAGGGTACAAGCTTGAAAAACGGATCGAGACTGTTAAACTGAAAGGCCACACAGTGAAACATTAAAACTGATTTATTAAACATTCAAGTACATACAACGATAAGGTACTAAGCGCTTTCACCCATCAACCTCAGGGCATCATCACAGTACTAAATGCACAATTACATATCCACCCCTTATATACACTCGCTAATTAGTTAATTAATAAATCGAATACTATTTAATAACCCTACAATTTCATATGCTGTTAAAATGTGATAATTAAATTAATAAAGAGCTAAAAAGCTAAAAATATAATAATAAAACACCAGGTAACAATATTGGTACATTAAAAATTCATGTGAATTATGTAAAAATATATACTAACCTAGACATAATAAGTATGCGAGTAACTGTAACAAGCAGCTCCCTAAATTTAATCAGCTGAAGTAAGAAGCTTCTTTCCAGTTTAGTTTGGAAGACCTTAAGACCTTTTGTTTTTGGTGGGGAGACCTTGTCTTTGATTCCCAACTTTAGGTTGGAGGGTACCAGAAAGGGGAACTGCCCAGGGCAGATCTCTCAGGCCTGATTTACCCCTGCATATGATGCACCTATTTTGGGGGGTATGTCTCTATTTTCAGGCTTGATTTATCCATTGACACAATTTTCACATGTGATTTTTGAAGCTGCGTAGTACACAGAAAAGCTCAGTATATGACCAACATATTAGTGCAACGAACAATGTTTAAAAAAGGGCACACATCTTTCATCTCCCTTTTTCTGAAGCAAAAATAAATGACCTTGTGTGGTAGAATTCTGCAATACAGTTTATTAAAGTCTATAGATTTTACATTATCTCTTTGATAATGTGGTTATAGTTTTCCAACACTTTTGTCACTCTGTTTTTTGAACATGCATTTCTGAATAGTGTTCCATGCTCCTACTGGAAATCGGAGGAGCTTTGTGCTATTTGGCAGGCAGGTTTTATGTTAATTAGAAATTCATACTTTTAATCAATGTACTTATAGTTTAAAGGGCCTTTGTTCAAATTTTCACTGTCTGCAGATTGAGAGGTATTGTCCAGAGTGCCAAATGACCTGATGAACAAATTGTTACATGCTGGTGAAGGTGAACTTGAATCTATTTGTTGAACATGTAACACTTGTGGTGTGAGACCTGATAATAATCCTACATATTACATTGATCCAGGTCCATACATTCAATTTTATTATCACAACATTTATGTGGACATACTACTGTGTGACGAAACAAAGGGGTCCTGCTACATTCTCTAATAAAAGGACAGAGGAATGATTTGCAGTGCACACTGGTTGAAAAGCTCATTTCCAGGTGCCAGAACATGCATGTAAAAAGCAGGGTCATGTAAGGAAAGGCATCACCTGTAACAAAAAATAAGACCAACAAAACAAGCATAAAACATTCTCTCATTTTAAGGCACTAGAAAGTCTTTATCTGTGTGCATTTATGGAAATCTCATTTTCACAAAAACATAGACAAGATAGTAATAGTTCAGACAAAGATCACCACAATGGACAGCCTAAACAAGAGTAACACAAACAGTCTTTAGCAAAGGATGAAGAGTGATGCCCAAAATATTTTAATGACCCAAGGAGATCACAACTACACACAGGTACCCTGTAATAAAAGAAGTATGAGGAGAAGGCAACATGTTTTAAAACTAACACAAAAATCTTTCCCAACAGAAAGAAGTGCATCGACAATTGAATAACCCTCCTGGAGTGATGCAGTGTCAGAACAATGAAATAATTAACAAAGGCGTGGGACAAACATGCAGTAATTCATATAAGAGGAGGTAAGCTCTTGGTTTTATAGGAGCTACAGTTTATGCTGTAAGTAGGGAAAAGGGCAGACTAGGTGGGCAGACAGCCCTTGTCTGCTAATGAAATCTACAGGCTTATACCAGAAATGAGCATAAAAAATGGACTGAGCACTGAGTTCACTCTGACAACGACACAGAAATACCAAAATTGTAGAACAAAAAAGTTGCAGAGTTCCACAACAGGCTTACCTTTTATTGTATGAAAAGAGAAGTAAGCACTTTCGCAATCTACCCAGATCGCTTCTTCAGACTATATTACACTGTCATACTATCTAACCAAGCATTTTAAAACTTTAATCATTAACACATTGTAGTTAATTGATCATAATTATCTAATTAAAGGCATAATGATAAATTATTTAAAAATTCCTTTCAGTGAAATTCAAAACAAAACTTCTTGCCTTACCATTAACATTGCATTGCGTTAACTTCTATCATGTTCAAATCAAATACATAGAGAAGACAGCGCAAAATATATATACCGTACCTTGTCAGAAGCCTTCATCCCCTCCATATGGAAAATGTCCCACATTATTCCTCTCCATAAAGGTGGTAGCTCACTAGAGCTAACCAACTACAGACCTATAGCTATACTCTCACCCCTGGCCAAAATTATGGAAAAGTGTGTCCACAAACAACTGATGGAACACCTCACCAAAAATAAAATTCTAGCCAACTCCCAACATGGCTTCAGGCCAAATCACAGTACCACATCAGCCCTACTATCCTTTTCTAATACCATCAATAACTTCAGAAACAATAATAAACTATCATCTGCTCTTTTCTTAGACCTCTCCAAGGCCTTTGATATGGTGAACCACATTCAACTCCTCCATACATTAAAAAAACTATCACTCAGCAATTCCATGCTGAAATGGTTCCAATCCTACCTGTCCAATAGGCAACAGGCTGTTCTATGGCAGGGCAAATTATCTACATGCCTACCTGTTACACTTGGAGTTCCCCAAGGATCTATTCTTGGCCCTCTTCTCTTCACCATCTTTGTTAATGACCTGCCCACAATCACCCCCATGCCACATGCATTCAATATGCAGATGATTCGACTATCATCAGCACTGCCTCCAACCTGGCAGACCTCACTGCTTCAACCCAAGACACCTTCAACCTAATAGAAAAATGGTTCTCAAGTCGACAACTAGTTCTCAACCCCAACAAAACAAAACTACTTACTTTCTCACCCACTAACAAGACTCTTCCCCACCTTCTCTATTACATCCTCCAATGGAATCACTATATCACCAGAAGCTCACACAAAGCTATTAGGTGTTACCATTGATAACTCCCTTAAATTTGACACCCATTTCAATCTTACCATCAAAACCGTCAATAAAAAGCTTGGCTCTCTCTATAAAGTAAAACACTTTCTCACTCCTCACGCTAAAATTACAATTGCCAGCACACACCTACTATCAACTCTTTTCTATGCCTCCCCCCTTTTTACAAACATAAACAAGACAACCCTTAACAAACTTGCTTCTTGTTACAATCACATAGCTAGATTTGCCACAAATTCCACCTTTAGAACGCACCACTGCACTAACTTGAAGCAACTAGGGTGGTTAGAGTTTTCCAGCCAACTCCATTTCAACCAACTCAAAACGGCTCACCAGATACTGTATCACCCAGAGAAAACACCAGCTCTGAAAAACATCATTCACCCCTATATTAACCTGCAATCTTTATGCTCCTCCAATAAGATCTTAGCTCAAACTACCAAAGCCAATAATTCTGCTGGGGATTCTCTATTCTCAAACTTTGTAGGTAAAATGTGGAACTCCCTACCGACCATGCTCACCTCAGAGCCCTCACTCCTACAATTCAAAAAAAAGCTTAAACCCCATCTCAGTACTCTCTGGCAATGTCCCTGTTCCAAACCTGATTAACCACTATCATTTACCCTTCTCTTACCTCACTATCCTAACCGCTTTTTAACAAGGCGCCTCGCCTTTGTAACTGAACTATGTTTTTTTTTATATGCTGATGTTGTTTTTTTTTCCCCAAGATGTGATGTATCTTTATATTGTATTTAGAACTCAACTATCTTCCTTTTTTGCATTAACAATGTTCATATGTCTGTTATGTACCTGGAGCTTTTCTCCCCGGGCCTCCGCTGAAAATGGACATGTATCCAGTCGGACTCTCCCGGTTAACAAATGTAAAATAAATAAAATAAATAAATATAAAAATATATATACATTCATAAAAAAAAATATATATATATATATATATATATATATATATATATATATATATATATAAAATATATATAAAACTTCTCCACAATTAAACATAAAGATATTGGTAAAACATTTTCTATAAAATTATATATATATATATATATATATATATATATATATATATATATATGTGTGTGTGTGTGTGTGTATTATGATAAATAAAAGCCTCCTATCTAAACTAAATCTTGACTGTTTTAACAGACAAAAAAATAAATAAATAAAATCTATATGATATACACTTAAAATCAATATAAATATAGACCTAAAGCAAAAACAGCATACTATATAATAAAGTATGAATTTGATTAAATAAAATCATGGAAAGGCATCAATAGCTATTTAGTGCTTCAGATGTCATGCCTTTAAGAAGGGTTTGAGTGATACTGCATAATTTATTCCTGGATATTTATCAGCATTCAATTTTATTATCCACTTTTGTTCAGATTCTTCCATTTTATTTTTTATATCACCTCCTCTTAGGCCTTCCTTAACTACCTCAAGCACAAAACATTTAAAATTATGATGTTTACCTTCTTTTTGAATATGTTTGGCTAAAGCATTAGTTTCTTTACCTGTCACAATGTCTCTCAAATGTTCTAGGATTCGTTCTTTTAACATCCTATTTGTTTTACCTATATAGTATGCTTTGCATACTTGGCAAAAACTAAAGTATACTATGTTATAGGTTCTGCAATCTGCATATATATTTGCTTCTTTTTTAAATTTATTTACTGGATGAAAAAAGCTAGTGCAGGAAAAAATATATCTGCATGCTGTGCATTTTCTACAGGGGTAGGTACCTTTCCTCTGTGATGTAACTTCATGTATAGTATTATGTGATTTATAACATAACTGTCTTTTTAAAGACTTTTTGTTAATGAAAGAAAAGTGTGGTGTAGAGTCTATCACTGTTTCTAATTCCTTGGATTCAGTTAAGATGTTCCAATTCTTTTTAAAAACATCACAAAACACATTTATATTGCTGGTATAAGTAATAGGGAAACGCAATCTTGTATCATTTTGATGTCTATCCCTTGTCTCTTGGTTTTCTAATCTCTCTGAGAAATAAGGATGACCTTTTGTTCCTCTTTCAGCCAGTGCTTCATTAACACATGCATCTATTTCAGATTTAAGATAGCCTCTGCTGATAAACTCATCTTCCAATGTTTCAGTTGCTTGCATAAGTTCACTATCACTGTTATATATTCTCATATTCCTAATCATCTGTCCTTTTAAGACATTTATACTAACATGTCTGGGATGCATACTACCTTTATGCAGTAGACAATTTTTCCTTGTCGGTTTCCTACATAAGCTAATTTTTATACCTCTTAACCCAGATATTTCGACCATAACATCCAGAAACTCAATTTATTAATAAGAATATTTATAAGTAAATTTCAAAAAAGTTGTTGTATGCAAATCATTTATGAAGTCATTCAGTTCAGTTTCTGACTTCCCCCATAAAATAAAAAGGTTGTCCACAAACTGTGTATACCATAACACATGTTTATTGTATTCATGTCCTTGTAATAGACATGTGTTTTCCCATTGCACCAAAGCTAGATTGGTGTAGCTTTTGGCACAAGCCTATCTTTTGTAAGTAGTAATTGTCACTAAAATTAAAAACATTATTCTCCAAGACTATCTCTAATAATCCACATATCATTCCAACTTTGTCATTGGGGAATGATTGCTTACTTATAAGTAGTTCTCTATTTTTTTCAATTCCCCATTGATTAGGAATAACTGTAAAGAGGGAATTGATATCAAATGTAACTAACAGAAAATGTTGATGTAATTCCTTTGTTTGTATATACAGTTTCTGTAAAAAGGTCTTGGTATCTTTTAAAATTGAATCACATGTATCTAAAACAGGGTGCAAGTTCTTCTCTATGAAAATTGACAATGGTTCTGTGGCCCAACCTTTACTAGAGACTATGGATCTCATAGGGGGCACATTAAATTCTTGTGAATTTTAGGCAATCCATATATAATAGGGATAGTAGGATGTTCCATTCTGAAATATTTAAAAAGTTCTTCCGAAAACATATTCGTCATTAACATATCAAAAAGATAAAATTCAATCCTATCTAATACTCCTTTTAAAATGGTGTTACTAATCTGTACATATGTTTCATCATCAGAAAGTAAAAACATCTTAACTACATCCAAGGAATTAGAAACAGTGATAGATTCTACACCACACTTTTCTTTCATTAACAAAAAGTCTTTAAAAAGACAGTTATGTTATAAATCACATAATACTATACATGAAGTTACATTACAGAGGAAAGGTACCTACCCCTGTAGAAAATGCACAGCATGTAGATATATTTTTTTACTGCACTAGCTTTTTTCATCCAGAAAATACATTTAAAATAGAAGCAAATATATATGCAGATTTCAGAACCTATAACATAGTATACTTTAGTTTTTGCCAAGTATGCAAAGCATACTATATAGGTAAAACAATTAGGATTCTTTGTACTTGAGGTAGTTAAGGAAGGCCTAACATGAGGTGATATAAAAAATAAAATGGAAGAATCTGAACAAAAGTGGATAATAAAATTGAATGCTGATAAATATCCAGGAATAAATGATGCAGTATCACTCAAACCCTTCTTAAAGGCAAGACATCTGAAGCACTAAATAGATATTGATGCCTTTCCACAATTTTATTTAATCAAATTCAAACTTTATTATACAGTATGCTGTTTTTGCTTTAGGTCTATATTTATATTGATTTTAAGTGTATATCATATAGATTTTATTTATTTATTTTTTTGTCTGTTAAAATGGTCAAGATTTAGTTTAGATAGGAGGCTTATTATATCATAATAACACACGCACACACACACACACACA
>NC_056737.1:989062803-989072803 GCF_019279795.1 Protopterus annectens | reverse complement strand
TTCATAGACCTCAGTATGCGAGTAACTGTAACAAGCAGCTCCCTAAATTTAATCAGCTGAAGTAAGAAGCTTCTTTCCAGTTTAGTGTGGAAGACCTTAAGACCTTTTGTTTTTGGTGGGAAGACCTTGTCTTTGATTCCCACCTTTAGGTTGGTGAGTACCAGAAAGGGGAACTGCCCAGGGCAGATCTCTCAGGCCTGATTTACCCCTGCATATGATGCACCTATTTTGGGGGGTATGTCTGTATTTTAAGGCTTGATTTATCCATTGACACAATTTTCACATGTGATTTTTGAAGCTGCCTAGTACACAGACAAGCTCAGTATATGACCAACATATTAGTGCAACCAAAAATGTTTAAAAAAGGGCACACATCTTTCATCTCCTTTTTTCTGAAGCAAAAATAAATGACCTTGTGTGGTAGAATTCTGCAATGCAGTTTATTAAATTCTATAGATTTTACATTTATTATCTCTTTGATAATGTGATTATAATTTTCCAACACTTTTGTCACTCTTGAAAAACGGATTGAGACTGTTAAACTGAAAGGCCACACAGTGAAACATTAAAACTGATTTATTAAACATTCAAGTACATACAACGATAAGGTACTAAGCACTTTCACCCATCAACCTCAGGGCATCATCAGAGTACTAAATGTACAATTACATATCCACCCCTTATATACACTCGCTAATTAGTTAATTAATAAATCGAATACTATTTAATAACCCTACAATTTCATATGCTGTTAAAATGTGATAATTAAATTAATAAATAGCTAAAAAGCTAAAAATATAATAATAAAACACCAGGTAACAATATTGGTACATTAAAAATTCATGTGAATTATATAAAAATTATATACTAGCCTAGACTAAATAATGAATTGTAAAACTGATAACATGATATATCTGTCTAAATAAATATATATAGCACCTATAAATATATGTAAATGTATCAATAGAAAATGATCAAATGAAATATGATTTATATTTTAATATACTAGATATGGATACATGTTCATTAATGCCTGGCAAAGTACAGGCGTTTAGTCTAAGTTGCCAGATACATTCCTTGGCCTCCAACATGGTCTTCTCATCACCTCCTTTGTGTATATTATGCGGAATTCTATCTATAATAAAAAATAGATATCTCTTAAAATTGGGACAGCTAATACTATGTGTATATAGAGAACTAGTAGTTTTTTTATGTCTCTAACATGTTCTACAATATGTTCTCTTAACTTCCTAGTAGTTTTCCCAACATAAAATGCTGAACATGCTGAACATGTTGCTAAATAAACAATCATCTTAGTATTACAATTACAATACCCAGAGCATCTAATAGTTTTACCAAAATTAGAAATAGCAACATATGGACCATCATTAATATATTTACATGTGTGACAGGTTCCACATTTGCTCATTCTAAACATTTTAAATGTATCCTTGTTTGTGTTCATCTCATAAATTTCCTTCAAATTCCTCCCTCTACTAAATGTAATCTTTGGATGACTACCAATAATCTCAGTCAATTCAGCATTATTCATAAAAACACTTATCCATGTCTCATGTATAATGTTAACAATATTATGGGATGTTTCATTGTAAGGTAGTATGAAAGTATCATTTCCAGACATATTTGTATTGGTATTCAATATATTGTTGCATCCAAATTTGATAATAGGTCTATAAATCAAATGTCTTTTTGTAAAAATCTCTCTTTTAATATTACAAATAAGTTCATTAGGGTAACCTCTGTCAAGAAACATATTCGATAATTTTTCAATTTCTAACTCAAATGTATTATCATCACTAATAATTCTTGACAGTCTTAACATTTGACCTTTAATCAAATTTCTTTTTTGATAATAGGGATGACAACTATTAAAATGTAAGAAGGAATTTGAAAATGTTTTCTTTCTAAAAATGTTAGAGTGAATCACATCGTCACTATGAGAAAAAACAATGTCAAGATATTCACAGTTATTCTCATAGATTTTACTGGTAAATTCTAAAAACATACATGTCCTACCTAAAAACTGTATAAATTCAGAAAATTCATCTTTATTACCTGTCCAAAAATGAGAATATCATCCAGATATCTCAATTATAAGGCAATTTTGGACCAATATGTTGATGTGAAAACCAAATCAGTTTCCCAATTAGCTAGCACCAAATTAGCATAAATTGGTGCACATCTGGCCCCCATGGCCACCCCTGTACTTTGTCTATACTATTCACCACTCATATATATAAAATTATTCTCCAGTATTATTTCCATAAATTCAGTCATAAGTCTGCATTTTGAAACATTCATACCACTGAATTTCAATAAACTGGCTTCAAACATTTCCAGGCCTTGTTTGTGGGGTATAACAGTAAACAGATATACAACATCAATGGTGGCCATAATCATATTAGGACTCACCTTGACAATACATTGTCTAACTTGATCTAAACAGTGCCAGGAGTCTTTTAAAATATGTGGCAAATATTTGAGCGTCTCCTTACAATGAATGTCTATGAAGGATGCAATGGCCTCAGTTTTGGAGCCCCTAGCTGATACTATGGGCCTAAAAGGTGGATGGTAGATGTCTTTGTGTATTTTTGGGATTCCAAAAATGGATGGTGTAATAGGAAATTCAACTGTTAAATAAGAATATTCTTCTTTGTCGATAGTTCCATCCATAAGGAATTCATACAATAGCCAATCCAATTTAATATATGCCCTAGACACTTCGTACTTAGTAACTTTCGCATAAGTATTATTGTCACTGAGTATAATGGTCATTTTATTGTAGTAATCAGTATTTGTCATAATTACCACACCGCCTCCCTTGTCTGGTTTCATAACCCTATATTTGTCAGTCATAGTTCTCTAAGACAAAACATTTCGGCTGAAGTGAGATTCTGTGATGTAGGTACCTCTTTCTTCAGAACTCTTCTAATCTGGGACTCACATAACTTCTCAAAAATGTAAATCATAGGGTTTTGTGGTGGTATGAATGTACTGCTATGCTTAAGCCTAAAACAATTAGTGTCAGTGATGCAATCATTGTTATTAGAGAAAAAAAATTTTAGATTCAATAGTCTACTATAAAGTTTTAAATTAATTAAAACTTTTCCAATATCATACTTAAAAGATGGTACAAAAGTAAAGCCTCTTTTAAAAAAAGCAATAAAGTCGTGACCAAAATTGTTATCTGTATAATTGTATAAACTAAAACCTCCATCAGAGACGATAGAACAATTATTGTGACTGTGGGAAGTACCTGTATTCTGCAAACATCCTATTTCATTCGTATTGGATTCATAAAGGGTGTCATTAACATAAGTTGTAAAGATACTACCATTTATATAGTCACTGCCATTTACAATATGACTTTGCAATGTAAATTCACCCTGAACTAGGGAATTAGTGTGCTCAATTGTATCTATCTGTGCCAAGAATTGGTCCTGTGTACTGTTGTGTTGTATTGTCTGTTCTGTTGGTGATACTGACCGCCATGTCGGTCGCGTAACCGTTCCGACCTTCTGAGTGTGGGCTCCTCTAAAAAAAACTCCCTGCATGTCTTCATGACAGAAATGATCATTTCTAGCCCTTTGTGTTCGTATTGGTTTGTCATTACTGGGGGAACTGAAATTGTCCCTACTAACAGTATCAGCATCTACAGGTTTTGCAAGACGTCTCATACTTTTAAATTATTTAAAATGTACATATACTCTGTTACTCTTATAATCGTTAGTATCTCTATTTAACTTGTGATTCTTAATGTCCAAGCCTTTATTAGTAAATTTATCCATCTCTTTAAAAATACTTTCTAGACGGAACTTGTTGTGTTCAAACAGCAAATCCTGGCGTATACGTTTGTCTAAAAAAGACAATTGTTCATTTAAAGCTGCTAGTTTAATGTTATTGTTCCGTATAATTAGTTTAACAAGTTCAATACCAGTTTTATCGAATAATTGTAATAATTCATCAAATAAAACAGTACCTTCAGTAAAACCATACGGTAATTTGAAAAATACGTAATCCTTTTGGAACTTGACCCAATCCCAAAGATCTTTCCAAAAAAGCATTGTCCATCTGTAATGATTTAAATGTCTTCAAAACTCTTTCAAACTCCGTAAATTGTTTGTTAAGACTACCCATGTCTCTATGATTAAAATAACGTTCATTACTGAGAGATGGTGCCGCTAAAAATAATAATTTTAAATCCATGAAATTCTTTTCAATGCCAACTGCTACACCGTGTGGCCCTCCATTGTGTCCGTCCCTAGTGTTTGAAGCTGAGTTCGGGGGTGGGCCTCCAGACTTAACACTTCCTGTGTTGGTGCCTCCTCCAATAGAACTCGCTGAACCATTGCTAGCTGACGGTCATGTCGAAATTGTAGCTGGGGTGGAGTGAAGAGTATATAGCCGTTCCTGTGACTCAGTCACTAATAATTCAGCTTCACCAGAGCTTTTTTAGCTCCTATCTTGCAAAGCCTTGATCAGGCGTTGTGTGATTTCCATATGCTGCATCAAAAGTTGTTCCATATTAATTGACTAATCAAAAAGCCGAAATCAGCAGCAGTAATCAAAAGGCAGTAACCAAAATAAAACCAGAATAAATCGATAAAACGATAAAACGGAATAAATCAACTGATGTAATTAAGAATACTGTGTAACGAACTATAATAGCGGATCATTGACACTAAATCAGTCCAAGCGAACACTGAGTGGCAAAGGGTACAAGCTTGAAAAACGGATCGAGACTGTTAAACTGAAAGGCCACACAGTGAAACATTAAAACTGATTTATTAAACATTCAAGTACATACAACGATAAGGTACTAAGCGCTTTCACCCATCAACCTCAGGGCATCATCACAGTACTAAATGCACAATTACATATCCATCCCTTATATACACTTGCTAATTATTTAATTAATAAATCGAATACTATTTAATAACCCTACAATTTCATATGCTGTTAAAATGTGATAATTAAATTAATAAAGAGCTAAAAAGCTAAACATATAATAATAAAACACCAGGTAACAATATTGGTACATTAAAAATTCATGTGAATTATGTAAAAATATATACTAACCTAGACATAATAAGTATGCGAGTAACTGTAACAAGCAGCTCCCTAAATTTAATCAGCTGAAGTAAGAAGCTTCTTTCCAGTTTAGTTTGGAAGACCTTAAGACCTTTTGTTTTTGGTGGGGAGACCTTGTCTTTGATTCCCAACTTTAGGTTGGAGGGTACCAGAAAGGGGAACTGCCCAGGGCAGATCTCTCAGGCCTGATTTACCCCTGCATATGATGCACCTATTTTGGGTGGTATGTCTCTATTTTCAGGGTTGATTTATCCATTGACACAATTTTCACATGTGATTTTTGAAGCTGCCTAGTACACAGAAAAGCTCAGTATATGACCAACATATTAGTGCAACGAACAATGTTTAAAAAAGGGCACACATCTTTCATCTCCCTTTTTCTGAAGCAAAAATAAATGACCCTGTGTGGTAGAATTCTGCAATACAGTTTATTAAAGTCTATAGATTTTACATTATCTCTTTGATAATGTGGTTATAGTTTTCCAACACTTTTGTCACTCTGTTTTTTGAACATGCATTTCTGAATAGTGTTCCATGCTCCTACTGGAAATCGGAGGAGCTTTGTGCTATTTGGCAGGCAGGTTTTATGTTAATTAGAAATTCATAGTTTTAATCAATGTACTTATAGTTTAAAGGACCTTTGTTCAAATTTTCACTGTCTGCAGATTGAGAGGTATGGTCCAGAGTGCCAAATGACCTGATGAACAAATTGTTACATGCTGGTGAAGGTGAACTTGAATCTATTTGTTGAACATGTAACACTTGTGGTGTGAGACCTGATAATAATCCTACATATTACATTGATCCAGGTCCATACATTCAATTTTATTATCACAACATTTATGTGGACATACTACTGTGTGACGAAACGAAGGGGTCCTGCTACATTCTCTAATAAAAGGACAGAGGAATGATTTGCAGTGCACACTGGTTGAAAAGCTCATTTCCAGGTGCCAGAACATGCATGTAAAAAGCAGGGTCATGTAAGGAAAGGCATCACCTGTAACAAAAAATAAGACCAACAAAACAAGCAAAAAACATTCTCTCATTTTAAGGTGTTAGAAAGTCTTTATCTGTGTGCATTTATGGAAATCTCATTTTCACAAAAACACAGACAAGATAGTAATAGTTCAGACAAAGATCACCACAATGGACAGCCTAAACAAGAGTAACGCATACAGTCTTTAGCAAAGGATGAAGAGTGATGCCCAAAATATTTTAATGACCCAAGGAGATCACAACTACACACAGGTACCCTGTAATAAAAGAAGTATGAGGAGAAGGCAACATGTTTTAAAACTAACACAAAAATCTTTCCCAACACAAAGAAGTGCATCGACAATTGAATAACCCTCCTGGAGTGATACAGTGTCAGAGCAATGAAATAATTAACAAAGGCGTGGGACAAGCATACAGTAATTCATATAAGAGGTGGTAAGCTCTTGGTTTTATAGGAGCTACAGTTTATGCTGTAAGTAGGGAAAAGGTCGGACTAGGTAGGCAGACAGCCTTGTCTGCTAATGAAATCTACATGCTTATACCAGAAATGAGCATACAAAATGGACTGAGCACTGAGTTCACTCTGACAACGACACAGAAATACCAAAATTGTAGAATAAAGAAGTTGCAGAGTTCCACGACAGGCTTACCTTTTATTGTATGAAAAGAGAAGTAAGCACTTTCGCAATCTACCCAGATCGCTTCTTCAGACTATATTACAATGTCATACTATCTAACCAAGCATTTTAAAACTTTAATCATTAACACATTGTAGTTAATTGATCATAATTATCTAATTAAAGGCATAATGATAAATTATTTAAAAATTCCTTTCAGTGAAATTTAAAACACAAAACTTCTTGCCTTACCATTAACATTGCATTGCATTAACTTCTATCATGTTCAAATCAAATACATATAGAAGACAGCGCAAAATATATAAAAATATATATACATTCATAAAAAAAATATATATATAAAATATATATAAAACTTCTCCACAATTAAACATAAAGATATTGGTAAAACATTTTCTATAAAATTATATATATATCTATATATATATATATATATATGTGTGTGTGTGTGTGTGTGTGTGTATTATGATAAATAAAAGCCTCCTATCTAAACTAAATCTTGACTGTTTTAACAGACAAAAAAATAAATAAATAAAATCTATATGATATACACTTAAAATCAATATAAATATAGACCTAAAGCAAAAACAGCATACTGTATAATAAAGTATGAATTTGATTAAATAAAATCGTGGAAAGGCATCAATACCTATTTAGTGCTTCAGATGTCATGCCTTTAAGAAGGGTTTGAGTGATACTGCATCATTTATTCCTGGATATTTATCAGCATTCAATTTTATTATCTACTTTTGTTCAGATTCTTCCATTTTATTTTTTATATCACCTCCTCTTAGGCCTTCCTTAACTACCTCAAGCACAAAGAATTTAAAATTATGATGTTTACCTTCTTTTTGAATATGTTTGGCTAAAGCATT
This sequence comes from Protopterus annectens, assembly GCF_019279795.1. Taxonomy (NCBI): domain Eukaryota; kingdom Metazoa; phylum Chordata; order Ceratodontiformes; family Protopteridae; genus Protopterus; species Protopterus annectens. Next base: position 989,065,179 of record NC_056737.1, on the reverse strand, counting down.
AGTTTCTTTACCTATTACAATGTCTCTCAAATGTTCTAGGATTCGTTCTTTTAACATCCTATTTGTTTTACCTATATAGTATGCTTTGCATACTTGGCAAAAATTAAAGTATACTATATTATAGGTTCTGCAATCTGCATATATATTTGCTTCTTTTTTAAATTTATTTACTGGATGAAAAAAGCTAGTGCAGGAAAAAAAATATCTACATGCTGTGCATTTTCTACAGGGGTAGGTACCTTTCCTCTGTGATGTAACTTCATGTATAGTATTATGTGATTTATAACATAACTGTCTTTTTAAAGACTTTTTGTTAATGAAAGAAAAGTGTGGTGTAGAGTCTATCACTGTTTCTAATTCCTTGGATTCAGTTAAGATGTTCCAATTCTTTTTAAAAACATCACAAAACACATTTATATCACTGGTATAAGTAATAGGGAAACGCAATCTTGTATCATTTTGATGTCTATCCCTTGTCTCTTGGTTTTCTAATCTCTCTGAGAAATAAGGATGACCTTTTGTTCCTCTTTCAGCCAGTGCTTCATTAACACATGCATCTACTTCAGATTTATGATAGCCTCTGCTGATAAACTCATCTTCCAATGTTTCAGTTGCTTGCATAATTCACTATCACTGTTATATATTCTCATATTCCTAATCATCTGTCCTTTTAAGACATTTCTACTAACATGTCTGGGATGCATACTACCTTTATGCAGTAGACAATTTTTCCTTGTCGGTTTCCTACATAAGCTAGTTTTTATACCTCTTAACCCAGATTTTTCGACCATAACATCCAGAAACTCAATTTATTAATAAGAATATTTATAATTAAATTTCAAAAAAGTTGTTGTATGCAAATCATTTATGAAGTCATTCAGTTCAGTTTCTGACTTCCCCCATAAAATAAAAAGGTTGTCCACAAACCGTGTATACCATAACACATTTTTATTGTATTCATGTCCTTGTAATAGACATGTGTTTTCCCATTGCACCAAAGCTAGATTGGTGTAGCTTTTGGCACAAGCAGTGCCCATAGCTACGCCTATCTTTTGTAAGTAGTAATTGTCATTAAAATTAAAAACATTATTCTCCAAGACTATCTCTAATAATCCACATATCATTCCAACTTTGTCATTGGGGAATGATTGCTTACTTATAAGTAGTTCTCTATTTTTTTCAATTCCCCATTGATTAGGAATAACTGTAAAGAGGGAATTGATATCAAATGTAACTAACAGAAAATGTTGATGTAATTCCTTTGTTTGTATATACAGTTTCTGTAAAAAGGTCTTGGTATCTTTTAAAATTGAATCACATGTATCTAAAACAGGGTGCAAGTTCTTCTCTATGAAAATTGACAATGGTTCTGTGGCCCAACCTTTACTAGAGACTATGGATCTCATAGGGGGGCACATTAAATTCTTGTGAATTTTAGGCAATCCATATATAATAGGCATAGTAGGATGTTCCATTCTGAAATATTTAAAAAGTTCTTCCGAAAACATATTCGTCATTAACATATCAAAAAGATAAAATTCAATCCTATCTAATACTCCTTTTAACATGCTTTTACTAATCTGTACATATGTTTCATCATCAGAAAGTAAAAACATCTTAACTACATCCAAGGAATTAGAAACAGTGATAGACTCTACACCACACTTTTCTTTCATTAACAAAAAGTCTTTAAAAAGACAGTTATGTTATAAATCACATAATACTATACATGAAGTTACATCACAGAGGAAAGGTACCTACCCCTGTAGAAAATGCACAGCATGTAGATATATATTTTTTCCTGCACTAGCTTTTTTCATCCAGTAAATAAATTTAAAATAGAAGCAAATATATATGCAGATTGCAGAACCTACAACATAGTATACTTTAGTTTTTGCCAAGTATGCAAAGCATACTATATAGGTAAAACAAATAGGATGTTGAAAGAACAAATCCTAGAACATTTGAGAGACATTGTGACAGGTAAAGAAACTAATGCTTTAGCCAAACATATTCAAAAAGAAGGTAAACATCATAATTTTAAATTCTTTGTGCTTGAGGTAGTTAAGGAAGGCCTAACATGAGGTGATATAAAAAATAAAGTGGATAATAAAATTGAATGCTGATAAATATCCAGGAATAAATGATGCAGTATCACTCAAACCCTTCTTAAAGGCAAGACATCTGAAGCACTAAATAGATATTGATGCCTTTCCACGATTTTATTTAATCAAATTCAAACTTTATTATACAGTATGCTGTTTTTGCTTTAGGTCTATATTTATATTGATTTTAAGTGTATATCATATAGATTTTATTTATTTATTTTTTTTGTCTGTTAAAATGGTCAAGATTTAGTTTAGATAGGAGGCTTAT
>NC_056737.1:988980303-989057803 GCF_019279795.1 Protopterus annectens | reverse complement strand
AGGTTGCTATCAACCTGCATGCCCAGGTCTCTCATCAGTGATTGCATGCTTAAGGTATTGCTGTTTATGGAGTAGTTTGCAGGAACATCACCTTTGCTGAAGGGGATGATAATGCATTTTTTTGCACTGAGTATAAGTCCATGACTTTGGCACCAATGATTAGTCTGTGTAAGTCCTTCTTGCAGGACATTGTTAGGGGACTGAATGACAGCTCCTAGTTTGCAGACATCAGAAAACTTTGCCAGCCACAGACCTTTAGTTTTTGCCTATTTTTGCCTGTATTTTAGAGAAGTGTATTCCAAACAGTAGGGGCCCCAAAACAGACACATGTGGTATACCACTGATTACTGGTCTGCTGGAGGAGGGAGAGTCTCCTATTTTGACTGTATGAGATCTATTGGTGAGACAGATTGCAACCCACGTGACAATATATGGATTGATACCCAGCTGGGTGAGTTTATCAATGCCTGCATGGGGGATGGTGTCAAAGACCTTGGCTAAGTCTAGGTAGGCCATATGCACAGTTTTACCTTCATTGAGGCTTTGGTGACTGTGTCAAAGAAGTCCACCAACTTTAACAGGCACAATCTCCCTTTGATGAAGCCAACCTGGGTAGGGTGGAGTGTTTGTAGATTACCTATATCTTTGTTGATAAGCTGCATGATGATATGCTCCATGGTCTTGCAGATAAGGCTGGTTAGGCTTATGAGTCTATATTTCCTGGAGTCCATGGATGCACTCCCTTTATGCAAAGGGATAACGGTAGCTGTTCTCCATTCAGCAGGGATGAAACTCATGCTAAGGCTGTGGTTGAACAAGGTACCCAGCGGTGTTGATAACTCCCATTTGAATCCATTAAGAACACAGCCTGTGATGTTGTTTGGTCCCACTGAAGCTGTGTTTTTAGCCTTGGAGAGGGCATTTAAAACTCAATCCTTGGAGATAGTAGGTGGGGGACAGATGATAGGGATGCTTTGTGTTATATGTGGCAGGGACATGGGAGCGAAATTTGCACTGAACCTGTCAGCCAGCAGATTGGCTAAATCCACTGGTTCTGTATATGTAGTACCACTAACTACAAGTTCTTCACAAATCTGGGTTTTTCCTTTGAGGTTTTGGATACAGCTAAAGAACACATTATGATTTCCTTAGCTAGGATGCTAATTTGGATTCACAAGTAGCTTTAGGGACTTTACAAGATATCTTATTTGCCTAGTTAAGCTGAGAAGGGAGTGCTTACAGGTTTGAGACTGTAACTTCCTACTCTTAGACCACAATTTATTCCTCTTATTGCATAGCCTGTTAATGGCTGATGCCCACCAGGTGGGTTTGTTCTTCCTTGAGGATCTTGCTTTGGTCCTATCAGGTATGGTAGAATTAATACAATTGTACAGATGCTTATATAAAGCATTAGTATATATCCCAGCATAGGTAACCTCTCTATCAGTGGGGGAATGGGGTATGAAGCTATTTATGCCTTTACGTAAGAGGTCATAATTGACCTTGGAGAATTTTTTTAGTCTGGTTGCAGCTGAGGGGAGGGCGGGTACTGTTACCTCCAACAAGACTGATTTGTGGTCAGACCTCACCAGGGAGGGTAACCACTTGGGGTAGTACAACAATCCCACATGTTGGTGAGCACCAGATCCAGAATGTTTGAGCCCCTTATGGGGGTGTCAGCCAGCTGATCCAGCCCATTGGAGCCCCCATGTTCTCATATCATACCTGTCCAAACTTGAAATAAAGATTATGCTATAAAGACTTTAAAAATAATAAAAAGTTGAATATAAGTAGAAAACAGGGTACATTTCCTTGTTATAGTTGCATATGCTGTGTGCTGTGATAATATAAATACAAGTTGTGAATTTATACATCCTAACACTAAGAAGAAATATCCTTTCAGGTGTTTTGCAACTTGTAATACTGCTGCCATTGTGTATATGGCATGATGTAAGGTGTGTCAAGCATTCTACATAGGGAAATGCACAAGAAGGTTGAAGAACAGAATTAGTGAACACATCTGAAATACGTAGAGAGGTAGCAACTAATACTTTGGGCAAACATATGAGGGAGAAAGGAAGTACACATACGTTTAAGCTTAGAGTTATTGACCCTAGACAGAAAAAAAAAGGGGGGATCTTAACAATTAGTTAGAAGTATGTGAATACTCATGGATTGCACTTTTAGAAGCTGATTGTTTTCCAGGTTTAAATACAGCAGTAAGCATTAAACCTATTTTAAAAAGAAGACAGTTAAGTTTGAAATAACATCTTGTGTGGATGGGTCTTAGTTAAATGTTTTACTCATTTTATGGCTAGACTAACTTTCAGTAACATTTTACCTGTATATTTGTCTTTAAACTGAAGTGCTTAATATAACTGTATCATGTGATTAGTCTTATGGTTTGAACCCACTATTTAAATGAAGGCATTTGACCTCTTTTTTTACACACTGATGAAAGGTTGATCTCAAAAGCTTTGTGATTTTTTTCCTGTTTAGAATAAATGCTGCATTTTACCTCAGCGTTTCCAGGTTTGGGATTTTTTTACTACTGTTTTGCATTTTGTATCCTGCCTGGTTTACCTATGTGCTGTTCTTATTTCTTTGGACCAGAGGAGGGATGGCACATATTGGTGAGTAATGGTGGGGCTATTAACTGAACTTCTGAAGCGTGTAAGCAGTTGTCACTAAAGGTGTGTGCACTCTCGGCAGCCACAAGGTAAACACAGAGTTTAATTTTCACAACAGTTTTATTTATTTTTTATTAGTTTAGTTTAGTCAGGGAAAGCAGGCAAAGATGTCAGCGGAAGATTATGGCAAGCTGACAAAGAACAAGTTGACCAGGGTGTGCGAAGCCAAAGGACAAGGACTGCTGCATGTCAACCTGACTAAAGAGGAAATTATTTCAACATTAGTCACAGCTCAGACCAGCAACTAGGGGGATAAGCAGTCTGGTGATGGGAATTTGCAGTCCTCAGAAACAGGACAGTTCACCTTTTCCTCACAAGACTTAAAAATCTCATCTGGAGTTAAACAGACTTGAACTGCGGGCCAAATGTTTAGAATTAGAATCAGTGGAGAGACTGCAGTGTTTGGTGACTGAAGAAAAGGAGAAACGGTGACAACATGGGAGGGAGATGCTGACTCTTCGACAGGAACATGGATGTAATGGGAAAGGGAATAACCAAACCCCAGAAGCAATAAATATCAGTAAACTTCTTCCACAGTTTACAGAGGGGGATAATTTTGATAGTTTTATTCATATACTTGAAAGAGTATGTTAACAGTATAATGTTGACCAATGGCTCTGGGAATAGTTCTTGACCCCCTTACTCCATGGTAAACTGTAACTACTCTTTCTAAATTGTCTGATATTGATTGTTTAAACAATGTTTACTGCAATGTTTTAAGTTAACACCTGAAGCTTACAGAAACAAGTTTTGTGAGCATAGATGCAAGGCAGATGAATGTGTGTGTGATTATATTGCTGAGTTAAGCACTTAATTTCATAGATGAGTTAGTGGGTGTCAGGTCACCACTTTTGAAGAGCTGGCAAACCTTTTGGTGAGGGAACAAGCCCTTGGCACTCTCTCCGAGGACATGAGAGTCTGGTTGGCAGACCAGGAGTGCAGCTATGCAGATGATATCTGGAAAAAGGGGATTTCTACTTAGCAAGCAGGGCATCACTGCACATACCCAGTGCTGCACATGGATATAAGGGAACCCATGGTGGGCATGGTGGACCACCAGTAACAGGGAAAGCCATTAGTTCAAGTACATGGAGCCATGTATCATACAGATGTCCACGGAAGCAAGGTGAGGAACAAAAGGTGGGGGAACCAGCAAGTGGGAATAACCTTATGCCAGTGGTAAGTTGTCTGGAGACAACAGGAGTATCAGACTATCTCCAGAGTTTATATTCTATCTTAGTGGATGGAAAACAGGCCACTTCTATGAGAGACACAGCCTCTGACATAACCATTGTGAAGCCTGCAGTGGTTAAAAAGGAGCAGCACTTGCTTGGGCAGTCCACTCCAGTCAGAGCTTTGGGAGGGACCCCATTCTAAATGCCTATGGCCAGGGTTCAACTTGACTGGGAGGGTGGAAAGGGAAGCAAGCAAGTAGGTGTGTTTGACAATATCCCTGCAGATGTCTTGATAGGGAATGATTTTGATAAAGCAGTACCTTGTGTGCATGCAGTTACATGCAGTCAGGCTTGGAGACAGGTGTGTGGGACTGGTATACTGGGGGATACCCCACACCTGATACCAGGGCTGGTGAGGTGGCTATTTCAGACAGGGAGCTATGCTGCAGCAGTGAGCCTGAAGGTGAGCTGCATCTGCTGGTAGGTACTGATGTTTCCTTGGACAAAGTGACTGCAAGGGCAGAGGTCAGTGGTAGTACCCAGGCTATCAGTGAGGCACTGCTGCCAGAGGAAACTAGGCTTTCTGTGAAAAGGGAGATGGGAAGGGTCACAAAAACAGAACTGAGACAGGCTCAGCTCTTGGACCCTACACTATGAGGCTTGAGGGAGGCAGCTAAGGAGGTGTCTGATTCTCAAGGAAAAGGGGAGTCTGTTTACTGGAACAAAGATTTACTGTATAGAGTGGACCCCTGAGGGAGAGCTAGAAGGTGAAGTAATACAGCAGTTGGTAGTGCCTAGACCCTACCATCTGGCACTTCTAGACATAGCCCATGACATTCCTTTTGCAGGTCATATGGGCATAAAGTATACCAAGAGACATATTATACAGAACTTTTATTGGCCTGGGATTGCAAGGGATGTAAAAGGGTACTGCAGGACCTGTGAGCAGTCCCAAAAAGTAGGCAAGGCAGGAGACAAGGTCAAAGATCCTTTGATGCCTTTGTCTGTGATTGAGGAGTCATTTCAGAGGGTAGCTATGGATATTGTGGGGCTTCTGAGTATCCCTAGTTCCACAGGGAAGTAGTATATCCTAGTGGTAGTAGATTATTCTACTAGGTACCCTGAGGCAATGACTATGTTCTTCATTGAGGCAGAGAAGGTGGCAAATGCTTTGTTAGATTTTCAGCAGGGTAGATTGCCTGAGAGAAATACTACCTGACAGAGATACCAATTTCATGTCAGACCTGCTGGCTTGTCTGTGTGCTTGCTGTGGGGTGCAGCACCTAAAGACCATTTCCTACCACCCCGAGACTAATGGTCTTGTGGGGAGGGTAAACTCTACACTAAAGACCATGCTACGGGCATTTGCAGTCCAGTTTAAGAGAGAGTGGGACAAATATTTGCCCCATCTGCTGTTTGCATACAAGGAGGTACCCCAGGAATCCACATGTTTTTCACCCTTTGAGTTGTTGTATGGTCATAAGGTCAGGGGGCCTTTAGATTTGCTTTGTGATGAGTGGGATGAGTGTGAATCCCACAAGGAGTCTGTTGTGGTATATGTCCTAAACCCACAAGACAAGGCTTAGGGAGCTCATGGGCTTGACCCAGGAGAACCGAGCAGGAGCCCAACAGCAGAAAAAGGTCTGGTGTGACAGTAATGCTCAAGCCTGAGAGTATGATGTGGGACAGCAGGTTATGGTGTTCATTCCTGTCAGACACAATAAGCTGTAGGCAGCTAGGGAGGGACCCTTCAAAGTGGTAAGGAAGGTCAGTGATGTTAACTATATGGTAAACCTGATAGGCAGGAGGCAGGAGCACAAACTGCTCCATGTTAACAGGATGAAGACTTACTATGACAGGGAGGCCTTTGTGCTGAGTATTTGCAGTGGATGGTCAGAAGAGTCTGAAGGGGATCTGTGGCTACATCGAGCCAGCCAGCAAAATGCCAAGTTACTAAGGTGGAGCCTAGGGTTGCAGGCATATGGCATGACAGTGCAGCACTGTAGTGGGGTCAGTGATGACAATGCAGACGGGTTCTTAAGACAGGGCACCAGTTAATGTGTTTCCAGACAGGCTCATGTCCCTAAAGCCATGTTTCGCAAGGGTCACTTCAAAAACTAGCTTGAGTCTTCAAAGAGGGGAGAAATGTGATTATGTGAGATATTGCTAGCTATGCCAGGAGAAGTAGAGTTGTGGATGTGTAACATATGCCAGCATAGCTAGCTGGAGTTTTGTAAACAATTACATGTCATTTGTATACCAAGCTGATTTGTACAGGTGTTTGTGTTAAAAATGTATTTGTAAAGTTGTTTGTGTTAAAAATGTAAGAACAGTGGGTCCTGCTGGACAGAAAATAAAATACACCTGCATGTCAGACTGTAATGTAACTCTTGGAATTAATAAATTGTAACTCTTGGAATTAATATATTGTAACAGAGGATACTGGAAGAGAAGAGGTTAATCTCAGTCCAGCTAATTTTGAAAATAATCTGAAATTAAATTACCTGGAAAGCCATAAAGACTGTATCTTACAGTCTGGATAGAAGCCAGAGACAAAATGTCTGTGAAAACAAGGACTAGGAATTCTGCTATATTGTTCATTTCTACCCAGGAAGGGAGGTAGTGTTGAAATGTTTTTATGGTTTATGGTATAACACATCTTAGCAAAGCTCTATCTGTGTGCATGGTAACACATATTTATAATATTCTGGTTCAGTTTCTAGTAAAGGGGGTTAAGTATGGGAAACAGAAATCAGATGACTACACATATGTGATGTCATTCTGTAATCCAGCACTGAAATGTTTTAATACTAGATGAGACAAAAGTCTTAGAACAGTCTGTTCTTGAAACCTGACATAAAATGATTACTCACCCACTTCATCTTGTCTTGCTTTAGTAAGTAACCAGGGAATAGTAATTCTTTAGATCTGTCAGGAAAATATAGTAAGATTAGTTAGTGCTATATTCTGTGTCTGTGTGAATCTATTCATCTGTGTTATTTTAATATTTCCTGTGATTGAAACTCTGGTGTTTATTATAAATAGATATTTAGTATTTTTGTGGTCTTTTATTATTTATTATTAAATATATTTAAACTTTTCATAGAGAATATTTTAACCTTTCCGAGTACTTAAATGTATTTGGTGACACTGTGGCCACTCCTGAAAGCCTTGCTGCATTGATCAAACATTGCCATTTGTATTAGTATTAATTTCACTCAGTATAATTGAGTACCCTTTTAAGAGCCTTAGAGTAGCTGGCTTTGGAGTGTCTGGTGGCACTAACTACCTTATGGTCTGGGCAAAGCATAGCAGAGCAAGTAAATCTGTGCCAGCCTTTCCCAGGTGTGTGTGTGTGTGTGTGTGTGTGTGTGTGTGTGTGTGTGTGTGTGTGTGTGTGTGTGTGTGTGTGTGTGTGTGTGTGTGCAAATCAAATCTCAAGAGTGTGTTTGTGAACTACGTGGAGCAGGGACACTGAGCACTGGTTTCATAGAGAGGGTGGAGGAAGACTTAGCTTGGACACTTGGCTGAGGACTCAACTCTACAGCTGTGCCCATGGGAAGTCTTACTTGGGGCCTGGAGAGAGAGAGAGAGAGACCCAGTACCTGGATTGAGTGTGTTTCCTGTGTGTTCTTAAGGGAAATTGTGCTTGGTGCAGACAGCTGCACCTGGAAATACTGTGTGTACCTATCTTTGGTTCATAGGTTCATAGGTTCATACTAGGCTATCTGCCCTAGGGCATTTATAAGCCTAGCCAGAATGTGTTTGGCTTTTGCCACCCATTTTAAATTTATTTTGCTATGCCCTTTTTGAGGTTAGTATACTGTGCCTCTGTCTAACAGTGACACAGAAGTGATACCCGGGGTAAACCTACGATCTCCCATCCACTCATCAAGATTCCTCTTGAAGAGAGTCAATGAGGGACTCTGCCTAACCTGGACTGGGATTTTATTCCAGAGTGAAGGGAGCCTCTGGGTTATGAATCTGTCCCTCCAGCATGTCCTATTTATTTCAGTGCTGAGGTTCAAGTCTCGCCCAGCGTAGCTCAATGGGATTTGGATTTTCTGAGGTGCAGCATGTCCATTAATTCCGGGTTGGACATGGCTTTATCGTCAGGCACAGATCGCCTCTGAACAGGCGGTATGCCACTGAGTAGAGCTGGAGTTTCTTTAACCGGGCAGCATATGGCATCTGTTGGAGCCCTTTGATCCTCTTGGTGAGGTACTTTTGGGGTCTTTCCAGTTGCTGCAGGTGTCTGGTAAGGTACATCCCAAAGGGCATTGTACTCAATTATGGGCCTGATGAGGGATGAGTAAAGAGGCACGATGACCTCCCTGATCTAGATGTGAATCCCTTCATGATTAGGTGGGCTATATAAAATGTTTTTCTAACCACTTTGGCCACGTGGTTGTCAAATGAGAGATTGCTATCAACTTGGGTCCCCAGGTCCCTAATTACTTCTTCTGTACTTAATGGATTTCCACCTATGTGGTAATTTGTGGGCACTTTGTTTTTGCCAAAGGGATGACTATACACTTTTTGGCATTTAGCTTGAGGCCATGGCTCTGGCACCAGTTGTCTGTTTCTATGAGGACCTTTTGGAGGATGCTTGTGTCGGCTGGAGAGTCGATTATGGTGCCCAGTTTGCAGTCATCTGCGAACTTGGTCAGCCACAGTCCTTCCGTGTTGGCCTGTACCTCCGAGAAATATATACCGAACAAGAGAGGTCCCAGGACTGAGCCTTGTGGGACACCACTTGTAACTGGTTTGGAGTCTGACATGGCTCCAGCAATTCTAACCATGTGGGTTCTGTCCTTGAGCCAGTTTGCAATCCATCTAGTTCCAAGTGAACATCCCTCACCGGTGTCAGTGGTGAGGATTCAGGGTCCTTGATTACTGGCCCAAAGAGGGGGCATCACAGTACAAAATACAGCCAAAATACTTGACAAATGCAGTAGCAAAAAATGAAGTTGTAGTAGAGCAAAACATCTAATGCAATGAAACCAATGAAAAAACTCAGACTGAGCCCTGAACCAATGAAAAATCTCAAACTAAGCCCTGTAACAGTAAGCCTTTAAACAGACAGCCCTACTGTGCTTCTCCTGTCACAAGAGTACATGGGGATTTCTCCAAAAAAAGATGTCCTGAGTTTTAGTGCTCAATCCCAAACAGAACTGGATTCAGCTGGTCTGAATACAGTGTATACTATGGCCAATAGAAGTGCAGAGGAACAGACAGTAAAAAAGCAGAAATATTTTTTTCCTTAAATTAAATAAGCAACATTGTAAAAAGCAGCACATGAGAACAAATCTTTTACTTAAATTAGATAAAAGCAGTAGCTGGTATGAAACACATTCAAAGTGCACAAATGCAGTAGAAAAAAATGAACTTAACATTTGTAGTTCTCTCCGCTGGTTGGTATGAACAGAGAAGCAGAGGTGGTCACCTAACTCTCTGGAGCCCTTCTAAGATGCAGGAAACAAATGGTTATCATTACTGTGCTTCACAACATAGTTCTAAGGAAACAGCTACAACAAGGTTTTCACCATCGGAATGCCAGATGGACCAGATACAGCAGAGAAGGTGCCGCTGGATAAGGAACCAGTGGTGCAACTGGTTGCAGAGGTTCCTCATATGTGGATCAGGTGGGTACAATGTGCTGTGAAACTGACAGAGCTGGCATCTGGTCCACAACTATGAGCCATGCTACACAACATTGTATTAAACTTATGCATTCAGTATTACACCCTGGTTATGTGGTACTGTGCATTTTCTGTCCATGCTGTGCATCAAACCTTACTAACCTCATAATACAGACTGGTAGGATGGGCAGTGTTGTCATCATTTCCACATGTCAGATAGACAGTTGGCATAATGGTTAAGGTCTTCGCTTCCCATGCACAAGGTACAATGTTTGATCCTGTCCTCCAGCCAATGCCTGTATGGAGTTTGCATGTTCTCCCTGTGTCTTTGGGCATTTCTCCTACCTCCCCAAAACATGCTGAGTGTTTACATCTCAAACATACCCAAGAATAGAGTTGTGGGCAGCCATATGGATTCTAGTTGGTCCTCTATAGTGGAAGAACTACATGGGCCAACAGCTTTGGGCATCTACTACAGTGCATAGTAAACTCAAGATAGGAGAACACAGATTATACACTGCGAGCTATGGCAGAGATAGCCACTCAATGGTGTAAAAATACATTTCTAGGTGATTCAGTCATGTTGACTAATGTTGCCAAATGGTCATAAGCATTTGCTGTTGATAAGTGGGTTGAAGACTTGACCTATGTCAGTGACCCATGCTAATGGTTGGAAGGGTGTATGTGACACTATTGGCCAGTGTGTCCCACCATAAAGCCCAGCAGCCCTGGATTAATAAGCTACTGAGCAGCCAGTGTCCAGTTACCCAGCTTGGGTTGAGTGAATGCTGAACATAAAACCAATCAACCTGCCAAACACAAACTAAGAATTGATACACTTAGTGTAGGTAAACTGACAGAATGCAACTTGGAAGTGGGTGACATGGTGGTAAGGAGGAGGCTGGACATCCTATAAATCCAGGATCCAAGATGGAAGGGATGTAGAATTTACTATTGAAGAGGACAGGTTAGAAATGGTGTTGGATTGTGGTGAGGCAGAGGCTTTGTGTGGGATGTCATCAAAATTAGTGATAGATTCTTGTCAATCAGACTCCAGTGTAATGATAGGGCAGTATCCATAATCTCAGCCTATACTCCATAGCAGGGTTGTGATAGTTATGAAAACAGTGCATACAGACAGCAATTGCAGGACCTACTAGATAAAGCAGGACAGCATAAATTGGTGTTGATAATGGGTCATCTGAATGCACATATAGGAACAAACAGAATATGACATGAGGACTGCCTGGGTCCACATGTGTGCAGCAACAGGAATAAAGGAGAAGCCAATGTAGACTTCTGTTTGGCAAATGGCTTGATGGTGATCAGTGCATGGTTCAGAAAGAGATGCAGTTACAAGAACACATACAAAAGTGGTCAGCATGCAACTCAGGTTGACTTCCTCCTAGTAAGAAAATGGTACTAGATCAGAATCAGCGATTGCAAAGTCATCCGCAGTGAAAGAGTCAGCTCACAGCATAAATCACTAATAGTCAGAGAAGGCTCTAAGGTCAACAGAGACCAGGCTGAAGACCTGGAAGTTTACTGGAGAGAAAACACAAGAGTTCAAGGAATTACTCAGGGGTCTAGCACTTCAAGTACAGGTGGAGTTGAAAAAGAATGGCAGCACCTCAAAACAGGACATGTGATAGAACACATATGCGTCCGAGCCAAGTACAGAAATAGGGTATGTACGGAAAGCTGGTGGTGGAATGCAGAAGTCCAGCAAGTCATCAAAAGAAAGAAGGAGTGCAGGAAAAAGTGAGTGATAGAAAAGACAGACCAGGCTAAGAAGGAATACTGGTTGGTTAACAAAAAGGCTAAGAGAGGAGCTGCAATAGCAAAGAACAAGACATCAGAGGCACTATACAAAGTTCTGGAAAGTGACGATAACACAAAAAAACTCTATCAGGTTCCAAGGCAAAAACAGAAAGATAAAGAATATAGTCGGACATCCTTCATAAGGGATGCCAGCAACAACCTGCTCACTAGTGCAGAGGACATGAAAGGCATATAGAAATAGAACTTCCAAAAGTTTCTGAATGAGGAAAACTTCACGGAAGCTATAATGCCCCAGACACAGCCTACAGTGAGAGAAGAAGAGGAGACTACCCTACGAGAAGTAAGAACAGCACTAAGAAAAATGAAGTCAGGGAAAGCAGCAGGCTCAGATGAAGTCACAACAGATATGATAAAGATGCTGGGTGAGATAGGGGAGAAATGGCTCCTGAGGGTACTTATAGCAGTATGGAGAGAAAAGCATATCCCAGATGACTGGAGAATAAGCATACTAGTGCCAGTGTTCAAAAACAAAGGGGACATTCACAACTATGGGCAGTATAGAGGTATCAAATTCTTACCAAACTACATGAAAGTTTTGGACAGGATGATTAATAAACAAATATGCAAAATTATGAAAGGCAGTAGAAATTAAGATGTCAGATGAGCAGTTCAGATTCAGATCAGGGTTCCGCACAACTGATCTGATGTTGGCAGCTAAACAAATACTTAAAAAGAAGCTAGCAATGAGGAAAGAGTCCAACTGGACATTCCTAGACTTGGAGAAAGCATGTGACAAGGTCCCAAGAAAGCTGATCTGGGCAGTGCTCCTGTGGTTCTATGGCCCAGATGCATTAGTAGAATTAGTGCAGACTATGTACAAGGATCCAGTGACTGAAGTATGAACAGTGTTTGGTCTTACAGATGGGTTCCCAGTGGGAGTGGGTGCACATCAAGGTTCAGCTCTTTCATACTGGTGATGGACTAAATTTATAAACAGGTCAGAGGGGACATGCACAATGTTGCTGTATGCAGATGATGTGGCATTACAAGCAGACAAGAACTTTAGCAAAGGATAAGGTAATGCAATGCAAAGCTGAAGGCACATGAGACAAAACTGAGTAAAGATATGACTGTTGTCATGGCAGCAAATGGGGGCTATCAGAATTAGGTGAGAAATGAGACAGAAGAAAACATAATGGAACAGGTTAACATCATCAATTATCTGGCAGGGGTGGTGAGGAGAAGGGGAAGTCTAAATGAAGAAGTCAAAGCTAGAATCAGAGGGGCTGTAGCCAACTGGCGTAGAGTGGCAGGTGTAGTAAATAACAGGAGAATGCCAAAGAAGCTGAAAAGTAAGGTGTACAAAACAGTGGTGCGACCAGTACTACTGTATGCTACAGAAACCTGGGCAGTAAAGGCAGATCAGTTGAGGAAGCTAGAGGTGATGGGAGATGAAGTGCCTAAGCTGGGTGGTAGAATGTACCCTGTGTGACAGATAAAGAAATGAGGACATAACAACAGAAGCCAAAGTAGCTCCAATTGCAGAATAGATCAAAGAGAACAGATTATGGTGGCTTGGGAACATGTGCAGAATAGCAGAAGACAATCCAGTGAAGTAGATTCGGGACAGACAGGAAGAAGGCAGGAGGGAATGAAGTGTCCAGCAAAGAGGTGGATGGACTGTGTGAGGCAAGACCAGCAACAGTCAGGCATGAGTGTTGAAGAAGGTAGGAGAGTGGCACTTAATAGGGAGGATGGCGACTGTTGATACAACATCCCAACTCCATGTAGGGGGTTGATGATGAAGATGAGGTGGACCACAGTGACAAGTATCAACAATGGCTATATAGGAGGAAGGGTATAGAGCTTGAAGACCTAGAAGTGTTACTCGGATATACATTTGGAGTTTAGGGTTGCTGGGTGTAATGTGTAGTGAAACGGTAGATCTTTCTGATGGGGACAGGTGGCCAGATGGTTCATGGAGAAGCACATCAGTGGACAGCAGATGGTGGAGCACTGCAGAAGTGTGTACATGATGTGTCTTAGGTCCACAGGTGGGTAGGATGCAAACTTGGATGGCCACATATTGGCTGTCCGATTGTGGAATGGTACATTCATTAACATTTGGTGACCTGGATGGTACGGAACTGCATGAACTTGACTACCTTGACATGGAGGTCACATCTGCTAGGCTAGTCCCATCACCACACTGCAGGTTCATCACAAATAGGTCGAGGTGATGATATGGCTCTGTGTGGCATTCACAAGCCTAGTCACTGGGGCATATGCACAGTGGAGCCAGAGAATCAGAGGTGAATATATGACTATGACCATACATAGGTGTGTTGGCATCTATGGACATTGTGATGGCTGTCACACGGTCAGAAGTAGGTAAATAACAGATGTACAGCTCTGGTCTAGTATCATGGCATGTATGTGATGTATGGCATGGCCATGGTGGCTGTGCCATCAGATGCCATGAAGGCTTCAGTAAATTCAAATTGTCTCACTAATGGCCTCAGCAGGTGGATGTACTATTGGTCTTTATATGACATATCAGTATTCAGGCATGGCAGGCTCCCATGTATGTTATCACATGCCATGTATCAAACCAATCCTCTCCAACATGGTATGGTTGGTACCCATCTGTGTCTGGCTCACTGGCCTGCAGAGCCACTGATTGCTGCCCAGAATAACACCCAGATTTGGGAATGACTGGGAGTCATGGCATTAACGTCTGGCAGTGCGACTCTCCCTTATACTCTGTGTGCATTTTGCAGTGGTGGCACTGCTCACCGCAGCCACATGTGTAGTTGAGGGCTGCGCATCTTTTATAGGTTCAAAAGTTCATAGGTCTTTACTAGGGTAAGGACCAGAAGGGTCTTTTTAAACCTAGCCATGCATCCCAAATCTCTGACAAGTTCTGATACCTTTGATAAAGCATGGGCCTGGGAGATTAAGCATTTGTAGGTTGCCTGTGTCCATTAGAGACAAAGGTGCCAAACCAGGGATACATTTTTGGTTTCCCATCCAATTGTCCAAGTTTCACTTGAATTGTGTTAGGGAGGAACTCTGCTTTACATGGATGGGGAGCATGTTCCATACATGGGGGTAGTCTCTGGGATACATACCTATCTCTCCAGAGGGTCCTATTTATATAACAGGCATGGTTTAAGTCTTTAGAATGGGTAATTCTGGTACTGTTGTTTTGTGGATATGCAGGAGGTCCATCAGAGTGGGCTCTGACAATGCCCTGTATGCCATGCATAGCTCTCCCCTCAAAAGCCTGTAGGAGATAGAATACAAGGATAGGGCCTTGAGGCAATCTGCCTAGGACAATATTACTTACACCCTGTATTCTTTTAGTGAGGAACCTCTGTGGATGTTCCAGTTGCTGGATATGCCTGGTTAGGTACATACTAAAGGGTGCATTGTACTCAATGATAGGTCTGATGAATGCCAGATACAGTGGAACAATGACTTCCTTGGATTTAGATGCCATACCCTTGTTTATAAGTTGTGCAACATAGAATGATTTCCTCACCACTGTAGATATGTGACAGGTTAACCTGGATGACTAGGTTCTCCATAGACTTGGGAGACATATATGGGTGGCGTATAAAGCCATCAGTGTTGGTAGATTTGGGTGACAGTGTCTCTGTTGTAAGCACTGCTAACACTGAAATGGTGCTGTCTGACTCTGTTATGCGCAGGGTGCCATCAATGTTAGGCACAAGTGCTGCACTGACATCATGCATACCTTATCCTTCTGCACCTAGCAGCCCTTATGCCAGTAGTACCAGTGAAAGCAGAGACAGAAACATCTCAGTATATAAATGAACATAAGTTACAATCCCACACATCTTCAGCATAACAGCAATACATGTACAATATTACATGCATGAGGAATACACATCCACATATGCACATACACCATGGGGCACAGAGAACAGTGATGACATCCTGCAGCAGTCACATGGCAATGTTTACCATCAGTAAGCATATGGAAGTGGTGTGTCACCACACATTAGTAGTGGCACGTGAGGATACTTACGTGGTGCATCACTGACAGACAGATGTCCAGATCTCACAACCAAACCTCTCCAGGTATAAGCATCTGATCACTATCCCCACACAAGAACACCAAGTTCTCATCAGTGTTTGTAAGTCTGGTCTGTAATGCTGGTCTTCTTCTCATGACCAGTCTGTATTCCTGTCCTGTTATATCCGTTTACAGTATTTATAAAGATCACCAGGTCCTGCCATACCTACTGCCTGAAGGCTTTGCCAGCCTTTACAGTGGTACCTCAATCTCTGCCTGGGTGAACTTGTCCAGTTTCTGTTTCTGCTTAGGTGCCTTTACAATATTTACACACATGAACACACACTCATGGTTAGTCCTTAGACTAAATATCACCCCCGTCCCTTATAACTATTCATCATCCATGGTGCAGATATGCCTCCAACATGTTGTCACAAAGCTCCTACAGCATGCTTATAGTCCCAGCAAGGAAACAACTCATTATATGACCTGCAACCTGTGATGTGCACATACAAGCCTGTGGCCCTGAGGCAATACTGAATGGTGCCTCACATGCACACCAAGGCAACTTAACCCATGGAGTGGGGTGCGAACCCCCCCATTCCCTAAGGATGACATTCTGCAGCATTGTGTGTTTCTCCATGCACCCCCTCCCACTCTATGATGCCATCTAAGGCAGTCACTTTTTTTTCAGCCTCTGACTTTCTCTTCCAGTCACTCTACTTGGACTGTACTCTTCTTTTTCTTACCATCTGGTCCTTCCACCATCTTGGTCCAATGCGCTGTCGCGTGGCCATGGAGTACTAGCATGTGCACTCCTCCAAAATATATAGCGACTGCCTCAGCAGCTGCACTTTACAGTCTCATCCACTGGTGAGATATCATCCAGATGTTGGCCTGTGCACAAGTGTGACATCACCTAGCTGCCTTCCTTGTAGAGGAGTTAGTTACTACTGATAATGTGCGTGAAGCACATGGTACCATTTCAAAAAGAAAGCTCAGGTGGTACTGACTCTGGAACATCTTCTTGTCTGGTTTGCCGTCTCATGCTGTGGACATTCTGAATCCTCTTTGATCATTATATTGAAATGTTTTTTTCCTGCTTTGACTACTAATAGTTTATGATACCTAGAATATGTGCCTTTTGACTAATTTGACTCATTTGATACATACTCGTGTTTTAAATCGATAAGTGAAGAAAATACATCTTTTTTTGTTTATCAAGATGTATGTGTATTTATATTTACACACACATATACATATATATTTACAAACATACGTAAATATACATGCATACATATATTGTTGCTTTCAATGTGATTTCATCTTTGATATATAGCAGAAGGCAAACAGCTTTAATAACTGGCAAAACATGGCAATGTTTTAGGATAATTTAAATAAAACACTCTAGGAAGAGTTTCCTATAAGCTAACTGCTTGTACTGCTGGCCTATGAAACAAAGAATAACTATTTGACATATTAATGCAATATCACACATTCCTGCATCTTTTTACCAGGTCAGCTTGATAGACATGACTAACTCATTGGAAAACATGTGGCAGACTGTCAGTATTGTATGTCTTACAGTATGTACTCACCTTTGCATATTCAAATTATTATAAAAGTAACACACTGACTTGTTAATTTATCATGCTGAGATTGCAGATCTGCAAAATCCTGAAAAATGTCCAGAAAATGTTTATAATCAAGCTGTTGTTAATTAATTATACCATCCTGCCTGTTAAACCACGGAACAGTTCAGACAATTATGTGTGCCTTTTTCTACTTTTGTAGGTATTTGCACTGAAACCTGGAAAACATTTGTACAATTACTACAGGATGTTGTCTTGAGCCAGACACCTGAAACTTAGAATGCGTCCTGTTTAAATGATTTCCGTTAGTTATGCCCGACTGTTTAAATGATTTCCGTTAGTTATGCCCGACAACTACATGATGACTGTTGTATATCTCAGTTTCTTACAGGTTTTTAGAGTGAATTATGGAAGGAAAACAACTCGCTGGTATCAATGTAAATCCTTTTGTAAAGGTATCTGTTGCAGGAAGGAGTAACAGAACATGGATAAGCAAAGGAAAGACTCCTGTATGTAATGAGGTAAGTAGATGGTGAATATTCAGTTTTAACTTCCTAGAGTCTCCTATTTTAGTCACTATGTTCAGCAAAGACCAAAATGTAACTGGGGATTCAACCAATAATTATTAAAAACATTATAGCATGAACTTTGTCATCAAGTCTCACTTACTGGAAAGTTTATTTCAAATAAGGAAGGGATTCTTAGACTTGTCTCCTTCTGGTTACCTTCCATCCAAAGTACATGTCTGAATGCCTCTGGTTCACTTAAACTGCCAGATTCCCCAACTGATGAGCACCTCAATTTCAGTTGTTGCATTATAACCTCACTATGCTGAGACAGTTTGTGGTAGGCTGCAAACTTTTCCAACCCCATTGTGTGCATCCAGATGACTTGCGACTTGGCCCCCTTGCATAAATGTATGGTTCTAATGATGTCATCCAGATTGCTGATGTAGATGATGTAGGGGGTTGATGATGTAGCTGCTGGGGCGGGGCAAATGGAATTCTGGTAATTTTAATTTTGTAATTTAAAGGGGCTACTCAGAAATTTATGGCACCATGTTATTTCAAGTTAAAAATGTGGTAACATCTGGCAAATACTGGACAGTTGAGAGGTATGGACATGTTACATAATTGTGATAATATTATTTATCACAGCAGGGTCATGTTATTGTTCCTTCTGAGTCATCCCCATAGAGATGAAAATGTTGAATGAAGCTAGTCTGAAGGATTGGCCAGAGCAACACAGTGTTGTCAAAAAATGAAATTCAGTTATTTTTCATTTAAACAAAAGATGAGATGCGCACTATGTTTGGTGCTCAGAGCAAAGTTAAGGAAACAGACGCTGAACAGATTTCATGAGTCTTACTTGGGAATACTCTGGTAAAAAGAAAGAACATGTGATATATTGTTTTGGCCAGGAACGTTTGTAGAGATATAACAAGCAGTCTGAAATAATGCTTTGTGTAATTCATATCATAACAATAATCTGCAAGAGGCAACGATGTCTTACTCAATTCCAGGAAAGTCATTGAAAGTAAAGCTGATACATTAATCATCAAACGAATATGTGAAGTTTCCTGAAGCTGTAAAATTAACACATATAATGAATTAAGGAGTATTTATTGCAATGAAATTTATTTTGTGAAGCATTGTATTCCAGATGCTTTAATGTCAAAGAATATTCTAGCATACGAGCATGGAATTTGTGAGGTTTTTCAGAGAAATGGGTGACCTATTGTACTACACCAAGTCTTCACATTATATGCAGTAAAAAGGACAAGCTGTTAGATTGATTCTAACTTGATGACAACAACACCATGAAGTAACAATGACAGGCATATACATTGTTGGAATTTAAAAACACACCACTGCTTCATGCTGAGCTGTTTATCGACTGTACATTAAAAGGGAGAATTCCTACAGCTATGTCATTTGACTTCTGAAAATCAAAATCTGACTGAACACAGAATGACAAAGAAACAGTAAAGAAAAAAGGTCACAAACAAGGGACAAATCAAGAATCTTAATGACTTGAAGAAGGTGAAATGGTGAGATTTCAGCAAAGGTGAAACAGTTACGTAAAGGAGGTCTGAGTAGCAAAGGTCAAAGGCTATGAATACTTTAGATGGCAAATTGCTGAATGGGAGTGGGAGACATCTGTTCTAAATATGTAAAGATAAATGGGAACATATCTGTTCTGAATGTGCAAAGATATACAAAGTGACTGTGAGAAACAAGGTTTTGTATATGACACTTCACACGATGTAAGGTGTCCTCAGACATGTCCTGTGACATGTCTAACACAAATATATCAATAGAATGTCTGTCATAACTACTTATCCGAGGTTGTATTATGAGAACAGATACTAAGTCCACCATTGTCAGTTGTTGTTAACACAGATGAATTAATATCCCCATTCTGTAAGTGTTTCAGATATGGAAAAATATTACGAGAATGATCCTGATATAGTGGTAGATCATGAATTGATTGTGGATCAGACATTTACATTTTGCTGAAATGTTGAAATAGGTGTTTTCTAGATGTTACGTTTTCTGATCAGAAACAAAGTAAAGGACGTGTACCTGTTCACCTCCCAAATCCTTTCCGAAATGATACATGACTCACAGAAGTGAAATGCTTTAAATGTGTTTTAATAATGCACGATAATTCAGACTCTACTTAAAACAGATATGTAATTACTTTAAATTTTTTCTGAAATACAGAGGATGTAATTTCTTTAAACATTCGCACCTTTGCCAGGCTAATAGTTCCAGAATGCAGTGTCATGCTGTCTGTCCTGTATTCTGCTGCACAGAATAAAACGTAGCAAATAGAAAAAGTAGTGTGTATATACAAACGCATGCCTACCTCACTGTTGTTTTGTTTCACTGTGGGACTACTTGCATTTCTCAGGAATCAGCACTTGGACCCGGTCTACTCAGCATCTGCTTCTTAGATCTCAAAACCACTGACCCAGACTAAATTTGCCAATGTCTGTAAGCTGGGTGCTGTGGTTTAGTCAGCATCTGATACCATGTTACAAAATCAGTGTCATATTAGAAAAACCTAGGCACTGTTGTACAAAACTCACTATACTGTGTCACCACTACCCCTACTAACACAAGTCAGAAAATTCTCCTATCTAGACCAATTAATAACTAAAAGGTATCTGATCCAAGACATTAGAAGTACAACTCGGAGGGGCGTGGCTAGGATGCTGAACTGATAGCTGCACTTCATCTCAGCTCTCTTACCTCAATACAATTCCTGACAGGAATTTTACAAAATAATATTTAATTTGAAGAAATTTTTATTACTAACTTATTTCTAATAACTCTGAGCATCTATAAGAAAAATTTTATTGTCAGAACTTGAATAATTCCTGTCAAATTAATTACTGGAAAATCAGCACCAATATCAGCTTTACAGCATGAGTCATCTAAGGAATACAGCACAAGACTCTTCTCTCAAAAAGACCTGCAGTCTCTCATTACAAATATACAGGAACTTACAATAAAAATCGACAAGATGGACAATAAAATAGATACTTTTAAAGAAAAGTGCTCACAACAACTGGAACAGCTTCAAGAAATGTTTACACAGCAGAAAGGACAGATATCACTTATTGAACAGTCATTAAGTGACATTGACACTAGAGTCCAAATAGAAGAACAACAAACTGAATTCTTACTTCAACAGAATACATATTTACTAGAAAAGCTTGATGATATGGAAAACCGAACAAGAAGAAATAATATTAGAATATATGGTCTACCAGAAAAATCTGAAGGGACAATATGATAAACTTTCTTACCACCTGGATACCAGATGTAACAAAAATACCTGAAGCTCTTTCATATGGTATAGAACGGGCATAGATCACTAGCAGCTTCTGGAAATGCTTCTTCTCCGGTAAGAACAAGCCGAGATCTATAATTGTGAGACTTTTTCTACACAAGATAAAGATCTTATATTAAGAAATGCTTGGGCAAATTCTCCCATCAAATACAATGATTCATTAATAAGATTTGACAATGATTATTCTACAAAGGTGGTTTCAAAAGAAAAGAATTTCTACCAATAAAAAACCTTGAAGAAAAAGCAACTGAAAGTCCATCTTTTATTTCCAGCAAGACTGAAAGTTTTTCTACCAAATGGAATAA
Organism: Protopterus annectens; assembly: GCF_019279795.1. NCBI lineage: Eukaryota > Metazoa > Chordata > Ceratodontiformes > Protopteridae > Protopterus > Protopterus annectens. The sequence continues at coordinate 989,036,714 of NC_056737.1, read as the reverse complement.
AAATCTTTGAAACAGTAGATTCAGCAATAAAATACCTTACCAACAACAACATCCTAACACATGAAGAATCTATGGACTGGACAATAAGTACACAAGAGAAATGCTGAAGTAAATAATTGGAAAACTGTTGAGCAAAAGAAAAAAAAACTAAAGGACAAATAATCTTACATATGTTATATTCTGTAAAAATCTAAATAATAATACTAACAACAAAAGAAAAGTTCTTACTGTCTTCAAGTTACACCAAAACAGGTACTGTTTTCAATTATATTTTAAATGTCAAAATTAGCATAAATGTAAATACATTTATCTCAAATCACATCAATATACTAAGCATAATTTAAACATTACTCTATTTTTCATTATTATCCATCTATTATTTTCATATTCTTAATCAGAGTAATCAATGCATAATAATGTTCCCAAATAGTTTATTTATTTATTTATTTATTTATTTTCTCTCTTTGTGTTTTGTTGTTTTTATTTTTCTCTTCTTTTTATAAAATCTTCATTAACTTATAATACTTTAATCAGTATATGGTTATATTGCTTAATAGGTATAGTAATGGCTGCTATATAACTTATTATTAGTTACATCCCTGATAGTATTACTTTTTATAAGTTAAAAGTGTCCCTGTTTGGATAAACGCTAATGCTGGGCAGAAATGTGTTGCTTTTGAAATGAAGTATTTCAGTTAGGATGTATCATAAGACTACTTTAAATAATCTTAAAAGATGTTCTGCCTTTGACCCATATGCACATACTGATATAGTCCAGTGAAAAATATGTTTTAAGTGATATTTTGAGGCTATAAGTCATGTGTGTTGTGGCTCCAGACATCCGGAGTTGAAAGATGCTTGTGACTAGCTTAGATATCCTGTTGTCTTTTCTTTTGTAGAGAAATAAGGCATAGCATGTTTAAAATGCAAAGTTTGACAGTTGTGAACACTACTCCGTAAACTAGAGTGCTTGCGTGCACACTACATGAGTTTGTCACCAAATAAGAGGAGGGAAAAGAAAACACATACCTTTTCCTGCTTGGTTCTCGAGACAATTTAACAGCCACAAACATCACTAGAAACTTGAGTTACTTATTGCTTGTCGCATTTACTTGTGTACGCCATCCCTGACTCTTTCTAATTGACGTCTAGTCAGAAAATAAGCTAGGTTCACATTTAAAGATACAGAAACCTAAATTCCTTCTAAGGAAACATAAATAATATAAAAGGTTCATATAAATATACACAGATATTTATTTTTGAAGCACTTTCAGTTTATGGCTACTGATGTCTTCTAGCACCTTGATAGATAAGGACATATATCTGCTTGTCTTTCTATCAGTTTAGATTTCCAGACATTTTAGCTATCCCTTACTATGTTTTATACAGCAGAGTTTAAAAAGCAGAAATTAATCGTCAGCAAATAAAATCACTGCTGTTTTCCAAATTCTCTAAAGAAACTAGTAAATGTCAAGCAACTGACAGGTTTGTTTTGGGGAGGGTTGCCATTTCCCACGCTGGTGCTCCTGCAGAATACTACTGATGTCCTGCTGCCAAGGTATGCCCTCGGGTGGGCAGGTGGGATGCAACAAGAAGGTTGGATGTGCATTTGGCAAATCAAACATTTAGATGGCGTTATGGTATACTAGATGGAGAAAGTGGAAGCAATGATTGTATAGGCAACTATAATGAGTAACATAACAACAGTGGATTTGACCCGGTGTGTCAACTATACAATGTTTATATCCCATGTGGCTTTGGGCTTTGTCGAAGCATCTGTGTTCTACACACATATTGTGTTGGATCTGATTTGAGTGGAAGGGGAGAGGCTTAGCCCACACCCTAATTTGTTACTGGGTTGCCATGCATTATGGGCATGCATTGTGGCAGGTACTCAACGGGCTATCCATCCTTAGATGGCTCATGCTGTTCCCGTTTGCTCATCTGAATGGTGACTGCGGCTGTGCTCTTCTTGTTATGTTGCCTGGCTGTGGCTTCACCCTTCCTATAATATTGTCTGGCTTTTTACATTATCAAGAATGACACAATACTAGTGTATGCGGGTATATCATGTTACTGTTAGTGTGGACAAGGATGCTTGACAATGCAACTATGATTCTTGGACCTTTCTGCAGACGGGTGTGTTGTCTGGCAGTTGAGAGCCTGGTTGTTCCTGATCAGCGGACCTGTATTTTTGTGTTTCAATGTGACTGCATGAAAGGATGCCAGTATTGGTCTGCAAGTTTGGTGGGCAGTAGATTTGTTGGGGATTGATTTGAGGAGACACTTGTATTATGGCTGGGGCACTTGACATTTGATAAATGTATCCTCTCAATGATGCGTTCTGTCTGGTCATTGGCTGTAAAACAGCTTTTCTGAGAAATATTGTTGTGGTGCCAGTTAATGATTTGGATTAAATGTTTCTATATACAGTCGTGAAGCAATTGCCAGGATAAAATGGTACTCTTGCAGTGCATGGATCATCGTGGCTGTCCTCCGATGTTGGAGGAAAAACAAGCTTCTTGGACACCTTTTTGACGTGGTAAAGGTGTTACCCCATGGTTTGAATACGTTTTGTCTCTTTGCTGCAAAATGGGTTGGGAATTTTGGCCTGTAATATTTTAGACATGGTGGTTTGAATCTTGGCAGCTTCCATTGTTTTGATGTGTTCTCCAGTATACTTTTGTTCAGTCATAGGATTGAATTACTGGTGTTGAGTAGGTCAGGATTGTATCTCCAGCACTTGTTGTCAGCAGATAGACTCACTGGTTGGGTGTCAGTCTAAGCTGTGGGAGTTGATGTGTGATATACATAGATGTTTGCTTTGAGGGTGTGGTCAAGTGCGCTGCAGTTTTACCTCTGTACTGTGTCAGTTTTCATTGTGCAGGGTCCCTCTGAGGGTTGATGGAAGTGTTGGCAACAAGACACTCAATCAGGTAACAACATTATGAGTGGTCTCTTGGATAAGGGAGCTGTCTAAATTGTGATCTTGTTGTCTCCAGCCATGGGAATTGTCATTGAAAAGCTGAAAAATGCAATCAGAGGAACATATTTAATGTCTACTAAAGAAATATTAATATACTTATACATTGTATCGCATTTCAGTTTATGTTAAACATGAAATATGATGTGGTTTCAGAACTATTCATGTTTTTATTCCAATATGACTTTGCAAATATTAATTTAAACACTGGTTTTGGACTTGAGTAGTCTAAAACAATTGCACAACAATGGTACTGTATTATACAGTAATGTCAGTAAATAGTTTTCAACAGATGTATGAAATATACAGTTATAGATTTTAACATGATGTTTATTAATACCCTAAATTATTTTGAAATAATACTACCTTAATCTAAATATTTGTACCTTTTTGAAACCTGCTTAGAAGTAAGTATTATTGAATTACAATAAGATGAGTAAAGAATATATGTATATATTTTAGCTGATTAGATTATCTTAATATATTATTCAATTATCTTTATTTAAAACTAAGAGGATAAGAGAAACTGATCCAAATATTATTTGTGAGGGTAGAAAGTTTGTTTGGTTAGATTCACTAACCAAACGAAGAGGTATATTACCTCATAGCAATAGGGAATGGTTTTAAGGTTAAGAATTACAAGTTTGGAAGTTCTTTGTTTTTTTTATTCTATCACTTTGGTGTCACTCAGAAACATGCAAAAATCATACAAGAAAAACTTTTTGAATTCTGTATCCAAGATGGAACTAAGAATAAACAATATTTACATAAACTTACACATAAAACAAACTCAAAACTAGGAAATGAAATGTTTATCCATAAATGTTAATGGTCTAAATAATAGTAATAAAAGGAGAAGCCTATTCAAGTACATAAACTTACATAAACCACAAATAGTCTTTTTACAAGAGACACACTTATTAGATAGAGATATAAACAACTTAAATATTAATAATTACACAGTACTAATAAACTCTCAATACAAAACAAAAAAGAGGAGTAGCTATACTACTGCAACTCAACTATAACACCTAAAATAATTACTACTCATCAAGATACATCAGGTATGTTTTGTCTAGTTTCAATAGAGTTAAATAAGATAATCTATCGTTAGTAAATCTATATTGGATCCCAGGACTAGGATTAAAAACAGTTAAACAGCATTTTGAAGAGATAATTCATTTAACTAAGGGTAGCCTGATATTGGCAGGAGACTTCAACTGTATAATGAATGAAAAGATACAGATTCTAAATCCAAAAGAAGAAAACAACCCATCTCTAAAGCACTATCAAAATTTATAGATACATTGTATTTAAAAGATATAAATGAATTTGCAGAACCAGACTCACTAATCTTCACATTTTATTCTCATAGATATAAAACTAACTCTAGAATTGATAGAATATATGTTGCCAATGACCTAATAACAAAAATTGACAAAGTCAAAATCATAAATTGTCCTTTATCTGATCATAATGCCATAGTCTTTGAGATAGAGCTTACACCATTTTATTCAAATCCCATTACTAGGATACCTTCCTATATCACAAAATTGAGAGATTTCAAAGAATTTTATGAAGAAACAATCAAAAACTTTCTAGAAATAAATTACACAGAAGATATTTCAGAAATATATGTCTGGGATTCATTAAAAGCAGTTACATATGGGAAGATATTATCCTGGTACATAAATAAAAGGAAGTTATGGAATAAAGATATGCTAGACTTACAAAACAAAGCAGATAAATTGAAACTGGAAATACAAAAGGGTAATGCTACTCAAGTTCAAGAACTTACACAAATCAATAAGAAGTATACAGAATTGCTACACCATAAGATTATGATTAACTTAGAAAAGATAAAAATAAACTCATACTCTACTAATTCAGCACACCTGAGATACTTAACTAATAGAACAAAAAAATAATTAAATCTAAGCAAATAAAAGAAATATTTATTCCCAATACTAACAAAAGAGTTACGGAACTAAATGATATTTTAGAAGCATTCAGACTCCAATTTAACATTGATAATTCCATAAATACTCAAGATACACCTACTAAGGATATAAAAATACTTAGAAAACAATATTCATATTAAATTAACACAAGAACAAATAGACATTATAAACAAACCAATCAATATGACAGAATTAAAATCACAAATTAAAAAGCTCAAGACAAATAAAGCACCTGGCCCAGACAATATGCTACCAGAAATGTATAAATTAATACCCAATCAAGCCATATCTTTATTATTAAAAGTATATGATATAGCCAATAAAGATTTGAATATACCACCCTCTTGGAAATATTCATTGATATCCCCAATTATCAAACCAGATAAAGATGAGAAACAGTGTTCCTCATATAGGCCAATATCATTACTCAATATAGACTACAAGATGTTTATGGCTATATACGCAGATAGGATCAAACACTTTCTTCCTTTCTTAATTCACAAAGATCAAACAGGTTTTATTAAAGGAAGAAATACTTCAGATAATATTAAAAGAATACTAACATTAATAGATTATAGCAAACATAAAGTCCTAAATTTAAATGTAATCTCATTAGATATTAATAAAGCTTTTGATTCGGTTAATTGGAACTTTCTTTCACTAGTTTTAAAAGAATATAACTTTCCTTCTAATTTTAATAATCTTATCCAAATACTATATGAAAAATCTACTGCATATGTTAAACTGGGATCATATAGATCAGGCCCTATAACAATAAAAAGGGAACTAAACAAGGTTGCCCTTTATCACCATTGTTATTTGCATTACTCATAGAACCCTTTGCAAATCAAATCAGATCAAACAATAACATAAAGGGCATTTGTATTAATAAAATGTTAAACCTTAAAATCCAACTCTTTGCTGATGACATACTATTAACTCTCTCAGATGCAAATGAGTCTTTGAATGCTCTATTTAACTCCATGAATAAATTTCAAAATATTTCAGGCTTAAAATTTAATGAAAACAAAACTAAAATTATGCCCTGTAATTGTAAAAAAAAATAATATAAACAAAAGATTTTCCAAATATATAGTAACAGAAAGTAAATTATTATATCTGGGAATAAATCTACTCAATGAATTAACAGATTCTCTAATATTTAACTATAATAAAATACTAGACAAAATAGAACAAACAATTGGTTACTGGAATAAATATATCTTTTCAACAGCAGACAGATTATATCTTATTAAAATAATCATATTTCCCAAAATATTATACTTAATACAAAATTTTTCATTGCCACCTCCCAAATATATTATTCAAAGATACAATAAACTAATTTTAAATTTTCTATGGTTTCCAAATAAACCCGTATAGCCTTAAATAAACATTTGCCAGATTGGGAAGATGGTGGAATTAATTTACGGATATTGATTTATATATTACCTCATCTGTTATTAAAAACATAACACTATGGTTAAATAATTCATACACACCTATATGGAAACAAGCCCATGAGCAGATTTACATAGAAATCAATTATAATCACATACAAGACAACTTAACAGTAATACCATCACCCTTATATGGATGTTAAAAGATTATTTTTAGGGAAAAGGAATAATATTAATAAATTGCCATCAAACTATGTAAGTTCTACACTTTCAGTGTTCAGAACATATATAAACAAAATACCAAATATTAATTCTTGGATTTTTCTTATTTTCCTATAGCTTTTACACCAAATATTCTAGATACATTCCAAATATCTAAAATAAATATACTTAAAGAAGAAACATTACTCTTTTGGCATCAACTTATAGAGAAAGGGAAAATTCTAACAAAGGAACAGATAATTTATAATTATAATATAAATAAAGACAATTGGCTGTTTTACAAAATCTAAGGCATTTTCTTATAAATAAAATAGAACAAATGCAACCTTCAGTTAGACATGAAGCTCCAAAACTCATTGAATACCTTATTCTTATCACAAAACAGCCTTATCAGGGTACAGGTTATTTGTCTAATATCTATAAAATTGTTAAAAAAACAAAAAACTATCATGAAAAATCATACTGGGATTATTATACTTTAATAAACAACCATCCTCCAGTTGAAGAAGAAAAAAGTAATATTCTAAAATCTTCCAAATTTTCTACATTATCAAAATACTGGCAATTATTCACTTGGAGATATCTACACAGAAGTTTCTATACACCACATAGGTTAGCCAAAATGTATTCTATTGAAGATCAATGTTGGAGATGCCATATCAAGATAAAAGCAGATTGGCAGCATGTTTTTTATGAATGTATATGTCTCAATATGTACTGGAAATCCATTAATTATTTTTTCAGACTGTTTATAATGATAATTTTCAATTAACAAAGTCTTTAATTTTATTCAACTCTCCTATTCCAAACTGTGTACCAAAAAGACACTAAAATCCTATGGTCACTATTGGCAATTTCACGTAAAATCATAACTATACACTGGAAAAATGAGGCTTCACCTACGTTCAAGGAATTTGAGACTTTAACAACAACAGTTGCTCACATGGAAATATTAACAGTGAAGAACAGAACTAAAAGATCTACTTCTTACTATTACTCTTGGATGAAAGTACTGGAAATACTTGAAAATATCGAAGAAGATATATCATCTTATGTTTCTAACTCTATATAATATAGAATTTCAATGTTATTTGCATAGACACCAATGTAAATAGTTATATAATGGTTTGAAGTTAGTAATGTTTTAGAATTGTAAATATGTTATTTATCTTTATTTCATGTAATGTTTAAGACATCTTATTTGAAATAATAAAAAAAAATATTTAGTGAGAAGTACAACTCATTGTCTGAAACCCTGTAACAACACTAGTCAGAAAATCATTCCCTTTAGCTCAACAATAAGTGAAGGTATCTCATTCAGATCAGAGGTTAACATTCCTCTATACTCAGCCCTTATAAGATCACTTAAAGAATATAAAGCACATTTTTAGTACGTGCCTGTCTAAACATACTGTCCAGCTAGAAAGCCAACAGCAATTTATAACTAAAAAGAGCACTGGACTAAAGACCTTCAGATACCAAGGCAGGCTTGAACCTCTGTCCTTATATTCTTCTATCTTATTAACTACTTTATGGTGATTTAGGTGTAGCATTCCCAGCTTTTAAGGAACACAATCCTCCTTGATTTCCTACAGCTCTACAAACAAACCCCCAGTCTGGCCCTCATGTCTCTGATAGACAGAGGCCAACAGTAAACATTCCTTAACTAACATACACCCCCATAAACCTTTGACAACCTCCTAACATACCCTTCCAAACAGACACCCATTATACAAGTCAACACAACTGGGTTGGCTTGCGTGTCCAGCCTTATAAAGGCCCTGGTGGTTCTTAGCCAAGTATATATCTATGAACTAATACTTCTAGAAACTTCCTAACATACCCCCTGTTAATAAATGGTAATGACACATAGGGACACAACTGGGTTGGATTGCGTGGCCAGGCTTATAAAGGCCCTGGTGGTCATTAGCCTACTGGTATACCTATGAACTAATACTTCTAGAAACTTTCTAACATACCCCCTGTTAATAAATGCTAATGACCCATAGGGACACAGCTGGGTTGGCTTGCGTGGCTAGGCTTATAAAGGCCCTGGTGGATGTTAGCCAAGTATATACCTAAGACTTATGAGTCAAGCAGTCAGTCTAAGGACTAGACTACACACTGAGAAATAAATAAGACATGTTGAAGGGACAGCTTTATTACTCAACACTTCTACTATTTCTGGAATAACTTACCATTGCAAGAAAAACATTAATACCTTCACTTCCTTTAAGGCAAACCTTGACAATTGGATGGTTGCTCACAAATTCATCCAGGGACCTGACTTGTTTTACTCTCCTGCACTTAGGAGGTATCCTATGAATATAGGTGTTGGTAAAGTGATTATGGTCCATGGATCAATGAGAACTTGTAAATGCTATGAATGGATGGATCTATGATTGCCAACTGCTTTGTTTATGGCAAATATACTGACTATTTTTCATTACAGCTTAACTATATAGAATTATACTGTGGTGATTTCACAGTATATGCTGTTTGGCCTTTACGCTTTGAATTCACTGTGAATAGCTCAAGGCTAAAAAGTGCAAATGGTCAATTACATCTTCATACTAGATAAAGTGAATGTTTCCATCATCTCTGGATGGACATTTTGGAACACTGCTGCCTTAGCGCTGTAAAGGCACTTCACCACTATGGTGACCTGAGCACCAGAGACAGATTCTCTATCAACAGACATGGCCTCTACAGTACTGTGTCGTTGGCTGCAAGAGTCTATGTTCAGGTGTTCATCTAACTTACTCTCCCTCCCTTGGTTGTCTCCTCAGAGGAAAGCAATGTTTCAGCAACATTGCTTAAAACAGACTAGGCAGTAACCTGAAGATCCCTCAAAGATGACAAATTATTTAGCAGAACATGTCTGAGATTGCATAGTAATCACTGTCTCAAGGCCTCTTCAAACTTTTCTGAAGTCTCACTTCAGCAGGAACCACAAGAGTCCTTCTTGTTAGCTTAAACCTATTAATACAGTTTTTAAGAAACACCACAATAAATTTTCCTTTTGCACAATCTAGTAAAAAAGCAAGCCTTAAACTCCCAGCTACTGAATTGCAATGGTCTTCTGTTTTTTTTTCTTGTTTTTAATAAAGTTAAAAAAATATCTGTAATTGTTCACAAGTTACTTATTGTTCTCATAAATTTGTTACAAGACCTTAATGGAGTATTTATTTATACCTTATCATGACGCATATGAATACATTGTATATAAAATATTTTTTACTGTTCTCCACAAACTTATCTGACCTGCAGGTTTTGAACTCCCGATATATTATAGGATTTATGAAGAAACAGCCACAAAAATTGAAATGTTAGTGCTTAAGAGTGCAAAGCTCCAACCATAAACCACAAAATAAGCACTTCGAAGAATTAATGAAGAAACATTATTTCGGCTAACATTTCCAATGCATGCTTTTAATATTCTGCAGAATACATGATTTACTGCTTACTGCTTCCATGAGATACTTGACTGTTAAGCATTTCTTAACAAATTCTTTGGGTACTGGCTTAAGGCAAGTTGATTTTGGAAAGATAAAGCAGTATGTAAGCATTAAGCTAATGCAAACATCGGAAGGGGAATGTAAAAACAGTGGGGAGCATTACATCTGTTATCATGTAAGCAAAGAGCTCTGTGTCAAAGTTATCAACACAGTAAAGGGATAGAAAAATACTATAGTTCCCAAGAGAAGCACCAAAGAAAGTCAAAAGACATCATTCAGAATATACAACTCATGTAAATGTAAAGAGAGCAATACATCAGCTAATGTAGGAGGTAAGAAAAACAAACGGAAGAGGAAAACGGCCAACATGAGGGAAAGCTAGACCATATTGGGACAACTGAGAGATGGGCAGACTTGTAAGATATGTTAAGAAAGGATGGTGCAAAAACGTAACTTCAAAAGCATAAACTCATAACGCAGTTTAACAAATAGATGGAAGTCCGTTGTGAGATAACAGGGAAATGGCAGAAACAGTGAATGGCTAATTCTTCTCTATTTTTATAACCAGACAGAGATGGAGAAATATTTATACTATGTAAAAGGAATGCGCGATGGCGATATTGCTCTAACTATTTTTTCACAGTAGAAAAGGCCATGAGATATCACTAAAGAATAAAAACTGATAAAAAGAAAGGGACAGGCTAGAATTTATCATCTCATTTGTAAGGACTAAGACAGGAGTTAGTTATCCAAATGCATTACTTTTTAATAACTCATCATACAGTGGGAAGGCCCTACTAGTTGGAAGGAAAACAGGTATGAGTGCACTTTGCAGTAATGGCAAGAAAACAGAGATGGAAAACTAAATGGGTATGAGTGCACTTTGCAGTAATGGCAGGAAAACAGAGATGGAAAAGTGCACTTTGCAGTAATGGCAGGAAAACAGAGATGGAAAACTACAGACCAGTTTGTGTGATGTCTGTGGTAAGGAAATAATGTTGCCCCTTCTGAATGTAAGACTGCTTGGACCATGGATGACAATGAAATACAGAACAGTATGGGTCCACAGTGGTGAGACACAACATTAGGCAAACATGGTAGACTTCTTTGACGGGAAAGTGAATCTAGGGTTCAGCACGTTATATGAAAATAGCCATGTGAGAACTTAATGTAGACGTTACCTGCTTTCAAGTACTGATGAGACAGATGCCTAGATAAAAAAAATGGCTATACAACTTACTAGTAATAGGGACAAAAAAAAAACAGCATCTGCTGTGAGGAAAGGAATAGTGATTATTGTCAGAATCCTGCAGGACAGTACAGGGACTTGAACATCTATGTACACGGCACTGTAAGATGCTACAATCAGCTTCTGACAAAATGTTTAAATGGTCTAGTATATTAATCAATTATGATACGATACATAGAAATGCAAAACTCTATACCCTTTAAATCAAACTCCAAGCAGACTTCGTACTGGAGGTTGGAAATGCCAGACATGCTGTCAACAGCAGAAGGGGTTAAATATACTGGGATAATTATGTCATATAGCTTGCAAACCAGTAAGACAATGCACGGAGTAGAATTAGCACAGTGCACAGGTTGTTGCCTTATTTACAGAAGTAAGGAGGTCATAATTCATGTTTACAAACAACTAGTGAGACACCATCCACATACATACAGATAAATGAACACGTACACAGTTATATGCATGTGTACACATATAAACATATGCACACACACAAACACACACACACACACACACATATATATATATATATATATATATATATATATATATATATATATATATATATATATAAATTAAAAAAAAACACAAGAGTTAGTAATTTATGATGAGACCCAGTTATAATCCTCTACGATAAGCACCTTTCTGTCTACAAGGTGCTTAATGCACTTTTATTAAGCTCCCCTAAGCTCTGAGACAGAAAACTGGACTGGCCAGCAAAGAACAGCAGCAGAAGGTGAAAGGGCTTTAAAAACTGTTAGATACTTCACTCTGACACACTTATAAACAAAATATCTGGCAGAATGAAATGTCTTAACAACTTTTAAAGTCCTTCATTCTTCAAAGAGACACTTAGTTTCTGCCTGCTATCTGTCTGGTGATGTTAAGTGTTTTATTGTCTTTCAAAGACCTTGGTAAAACACTTTGTACTCCTGCACTTTATTTTCTGTAAGGGGTCGTGCACAGATCAGATAAAGCTGCATGCACTAAAAATTCAAAATCATAACTCATATCTGGCTGAAGCAACATCCTGTGAAAATGTGAACTTTACTGTATAGGCAATGTCTACATAAAATCCTTACAATGCTCTTGTCTATGTGTATGAAAAAAAAATTGCATCCAACCTAAGATGCAGAACTTGGGTATGATCCTAGGTGAAAAGCTATGACCGAGAATTTGGCTGGTAACAGCAGTTAAAACCTCCTCCAATTTCCTAACAAATATTATTGTGCATGCTAATCCTCTTACATGGTGCACTCGTCTCATGACTGAGGTAAATGTTCTAGCCTATTTAGGGTCATATTCTCACAGTGCTTTTACCTGGTGATTCCTGACATGGAATGTTGATAACTACATCTAGAGCTTTATTTATTTATTTAACATTTGTTAACCAGGAAAGTCCGACTTGGAACAAAGCCAATTTTCAGCGGAGGCTCAGGGAGAAATGCTCCTGACGCATGTCTTTGTAACATGGGAGGAAACAGGAGCACCCAGAGGAAACCCACACGAACGCAGGGAGGACATGCAGACTCACGGAAGGAACGCCAGCCGAGAATCAAACCAGAGAACCTCTTGCTGTGAGGCGACAATGCTACCGCTGCACCACTGTGCTGTCCTGTTTACTCAATTAGGAGAGTCCTAGCTTGTATAAATTAGAACACCTATTTTGTTCTGGATTCTGGAGACTACATTCATTGCATTGATAAGTCATACAAAATTTCACTTTTAACATATTTCACTTCATCTCACCTCAGTTACCAAAAAAGAATAGTTTGTCTTTACTTCCCTGCTACACTTTTCTGTTCCTTGCTGGAGATTTCCATGGTATGCTTAAATGCAGATGGAAATCATGTCCAGCTTCTACCCCATGGAACATGTTCTGCCTCTGTGGCTTATGGAGTGTTCCTCTTTGCCGTTGTTCAAATTAGATTTGAAAACTCAGCTGGGTAAACTTTATGAAGTGCTTGGGGTTAAATGGTCCTGCTTTACCTTGACAAATCACTGCTTATTAAATTACACAGTCTCTAAATTCAACTGCTTGAGAATGTAAAGGCCACAAGAAAGTAAGTAAAGAAACACAAATCTGAATTATGAAGTAGGATTATCATACTTTTGACATAAGGGCAGCAAGCGCTGTGTACCCTCTGTTGGGGAGCTTGCTGTTTCAACAGCCCGAATCTTTTGTATTCTTACTCAAACATTGCACAGCCAAAGAGGAAAACAATGTTTGACTTCCTGCAAAACCTGTTACCTATTTTTTCAAGGCTGTATGACTTCTGAATTGCAATGTAAAAGAATGGGCTGTGTATAGCCCAAGATTGTGCAGGCAAAGTTTGACTTGTACAAAAAAACAACAATACCGAGTATTTACGTCTGTGATACAGCATGTAATCTTCTGCATCTTGAGGAAGTTGGTCCCCTGAGAACTGTGATTTGAGATGCTATGGTTAGGCACAGAATGGTTTAAATTCTTAAACAAACCAGACTGATTTTCATGGTGAGTATAATGCTGCCAATTTGATACATTGGGCTGGACCTTCCACTGCCTCTAAGCCTGTAAGGCAAAGTTTCCTGACCCTAAATATTCTATCACATGTTTTACCAGAACAACCTAACTAAAGATGAATAACCTTTTGGATGAACTTTTTTTTGCAGGTGAGGGGCTGCAGCTTCTGGAAACCCTTGATATGGGAGCTCTGCATGCATTTCCTCATCCTTAAGCATACTGCCCAAAGGTCAAAAAAACGTGGAACAAGAATAACTATCATAACCACTGGATCACTGTCTACAGAAAAAAAAAAACATACACACATGAAGCACATAGGATCCCACAGTAAAGAATGAGGAGGAATCACAAAGGACCATAACTCAAAGAATAAATAACACAGACACTGCAAGACCACTACATGGAATAAATCACAAAGACTCATGACCCCACTCTACAGAATAAAGAGCTAATAGAAATAATCTGATTGAAGAGAACAGAATGAAAGAACATATACCATCTCGCCTCCAAATGGGAATGTCCTTCACATGCTCCCACCTAAAACACCCACACCACTAACTACACTCCTAAATCATTTTTCTTTGCTAAATGTAACAATATGTCATACATCTTTCCAAATTATTCTTTATATTATATATTACTATTATTATTATACATTTTTCCTATTTCTTTTGCATGCCCCTCTCTAGCCTGCCTTACACATATTCTCAGACTGACACTCTCTTAATTGCTAAGCAGTGTATCTATTAATGTAAAACTGTTATTTCCTGTACATAATAATTTTGATATAATACACTCACATTATCTGTTACTAATGTGGCAACTTTCTGTGTTTTTTGCCTTTTACAAAACTCTGTACTTATATTTTGTAATGTCGCAAATGTCTGTATTTGTATTAGAAGCTTTTCTCCTCGGGTCTCCACTGAAAATGGGTCACAAGCCCAGCTGGACTAACCTGGTTAACAAACAAACAAACAATAAATAAATAAATAAATATACATAGCATCCCACCATGCACAATAAATATCTAATACGAAGGATCCCAGTTTACCGACTACACAGCAAATGTGAAGGATCACACTGTATAGAATAAAGAGTGACCACACAACCACACACTGTTCACAATAAGCAGCAAAAGCAGAATTCCAATGTACATAATAAGTAGCAAACATGGAGGAGCACACTATGCAGGAAAAAAATGCAACCACACAGGATTCCAATGCATAGAACAGCTAGCAAAAACAAAGAATGCAGTTCACTGGTAGATCACACTTTGTACAGTAAACAGCAAATACACACAGAATAGCAAACACACAGAATCATCAAGTACAGAACAAACAGTATACAGGCATGCATGGTCTCACTCTTCAGATATATCGCTGTCAAGTTCACACGTTGCTTCTTGAGGACAAACTTCTAAAATTCAGAAACAGAAGAGTAGCATCAGATACTGCTTTGAACAGAGGGTAGCATCAGGTACTGCTTTTAACAGAGGGTAGCATCAGGTACTGCTTTTAACAGAGGGTAGCATCAGGTACTGCTTTTAACAGAGGGTAGCATCAGGTACTGCTTTTAACAGAGGGTAGCATCAATTAGGAGGCTGCAGAAATGTGTATATCCAAGGGAATTCTCTTATAAGTAAAGGTAGAGAAGGATTTTATCTAGGAATGACCAGCTCACATTACCTGATCCAAGCAGAGGACATCGTTCACACTTCCTTCCCCATGCTTGGCCAACACGGCTGCAGCAGCAAATTTGTTTGGTGATGCGTTGAACGAGCGGTAATGAGCATGTAGCACCATGCGTTGATCGGTAACACAGTCCCTGTATTTCTGACACAGCTTTGTCCGCTGGAGAGAAAAATTGCATGAAAATTAGTAAAGAAGGTATAAACGCATTCAGTGTGCCACACCACAACCCCAAAACCCCATATTCCACTTCAGCAATACTACAAACAATAATTTCTACTATTTCAACACTAGCTAATTTAATAACTTGTGTGATGTGAGAGGAAAAGACTTACATTCACTGATCTCACAAATTCAAATACACATTACAAGTGCAGCATTCATACCATATAATATTAGACACTACTGAGGCTTATGACTGAGTGACTGATCATAATCAGTTTGGTAATGCTTAGAGAAATGGATTGAAGAAATCCTTCATATGAGAGATCAGTTTCTTGACTCCATTTTAAGAACACATAAACAACAGTTATGACTGGTGATCTGATCGTAATTTGTTATGGTACATTCATCATTAGCTCTCCCCATGTACTAGTAACTTACAGAGAAAAAAAAGGAAAGGTAGGGGCACAAAGTGTTTTCCATCTTTAAGTGCTGTAACACACATACCACTACCACAAGGATGGAGGGCAGAAGCAGAGTTCCCTTGATCAACACGCAGCTTTAAAAGCTGTTAGACACTTCAGTCTGCCACACCTATTTTTGTGACTGCAGGAAACGCATTACAGCTTTTCATAGTTTCATAGTTTCATAGTATAGTACTAGGCTATCTGCCCTGGGGCATTTGTAAGCCTAGCCATAGTGATGTGGCTTTTGCCACCCCATGAAATGGTACAAAAAATGTACAGAATAAATTTAGAATACTGTGCCTCTGTCTAGTAGTGACAATGAAGGTCCCCTTATATAATAGAATTAGTTTACTGTGCCCCTGTCTAGCAGTGACACAGATGTGACCCCTGGGGTAAACTTACGAACTCCCATCCACTCATCAAGATTTCTCTTGAAGAGAGTCAGTGAGGGGCTCTGCCTAATATGAACTGGGATCTTGTTCCAAAGCATGGGAAGCCTCTGGGTTATGAATCTATCCCTCCAGCATGTCCTATTCATACTTGTGCCGAGGTTTAAGTCTTTAGCTCTCGTGGTCCTGATGGATTTGGATTTTTTGAGGTGGAGCATGTCCATCAGATCCTGATTGGACATGGCCTTGTATGTCAGGCAGAGATCACCTCTGAGCAGGCGGTATGCTACTGAATAGAGCTGAAGTTTCTTTAGTCTGGCAGAATAAGACATATGTTGGAGACCCTTGATCCTCTTGGTGAGGTACTTTTGTGGTCTCTCCAGCTGTTGCAAATGCCGGGTGAGGTACATACCAAATGGGGCATTGTTATTCAATCATGGGTCTGATGAGGGAGGAGTATAGGGGTACAATGACATCCTTGGATCTGGATGTGAATCCCTTCATGATGAGGTGTGCAAGGTAGAATGTTTTTCTAACCACTTTGGCAACGTGGGTGTCAAATGAGAGGTCGCTGTCGACTTGGGTCCCTAGGTCTCTGATTACTTTTTCCGTACTCAGTGGGTTGCTGTCTATGTGATAATTTGTGGGTACTTTGTTTTCCCAAAGGGGATGACTATACATTTTTTGGCATTTAGTTTAAGACCGTGACTCCGGCACCAGTTGTCCATTTCTGTGAGGCCTTTTTGTAGGATGTATGTGTCCGCTGGTGTATCGACTATGGTGCCTAGTTTGCAGTCATCTGAGAACTTTGTCAGCCACAACCCTCCCATGTTTGCTTTGACATCTGAGAAATAAATGCCGAACAAGAGGGGTCCCAGGACAGATCACTGTGGGACACCACTTGTGACTGGCTTTGAGTCTGACATTGCTCCAGTGATTTTAACTTTATGGGTTCTGTCCTTTAGCCAGTTTTCAACCCATCTAGTGACATAAGGGTTTACGTTTAAGCTGTTGAGCTTATCTATGATGCCTGAGTGGGGTATTGTGTCGAAGGCCTTAGCCAAGTCCAGGTAGGCTGTATGGACTGCTTTGCCCTCATCAATGGCTCTAGTGAGTGTTTCAAAAGTCAACCAGGTTCAAAAGGCAGGATCTGCCCTTTACAAAGCCAAACTGGGTGGGGTCAAGTGTCTGTAGGTCCCCTATGTCTCTGTTTATGAGTTCCATAATGATTCTTTCCATAGCTTTGCAGACCAGGCTGGTTAAGCTTATGGGGCGGTAGTTCCCAGGGTCTGTAGAGGTGCCCCCTTTGTGGAGTGGGACCACTGTTGCTGTACGCCAGTGTTCAGGTACATATCCTGAAGTAAGGCTAAGGTTAAATAGCATTTTTATGTGTGGGTTTAGCTCCTCTTGGAGTTCACGTAACACGCAACCCGGGATACCGCCAGGTCCCATTGATGCTGTGTTTTTAGCTTTGTTTAGGGCGGTTCTCACTTGGACATCTGAGATGACAGGGAGATCACATTCAGCTGGGATAAGTATTTCTTCTTTTGGGGGTGAGGGAGGGGAGAAATTTGCACTGAACCTGTCAGCCAGAATGTTGGCAATATCTGTGGGTTCAGTGTATTTTTTGTTGTTGTGAACTAACTCTGAGCATATCTGAGGGTTTCCGCCCAGGTTTCTAACATAGCTGAAGAAGGCTTTGTGGTTATCTTTAGTGTCCTTAGCGATTTTTCTCTCAAAGTTGGCCTTGGATGTTTTTATGAGAATGTAGTTTTCTGCTTATGTTGATCAGAGATGTCTTCCCTTCATGGGATTTTGCTCTGATGTGCAGTAGCTTCCTTCTTTTGTTATACAATTTGTTAATGGCTGAGGTCCACCAGACAGGACACTTGCCTTTGGTGGAGAGGGACTTGGATTTATTTGGGATTGCATGATCCATGCATTCTTGAAGATGTCCATAGAAAGCATTTGTGAAGGATTCGGCATTGTGGGATGTGGTATCCACTGGCACAGTGGGCTTAAAGGATACCATCTCAGTCTTAAGAAGAGTGAAGTCTGCTTTTGAGAAGTTTTTCACTATGGTCTTTTGTGCTGGGGTGGAGGTGGGATATGTATATCCAGGGTGATTAGTTTGTGGTCAGATCTCACTAGTGAGGGATATACTTCCGGTGTGGAGCATTTTGTCCCCATGTTTGTGATGATCAGGTCTAGTATACTATCTCCCCTAGTGGGAGAGGTGACTAGTTGTTCCAGTGCATTTGAATTTATGAATTCCAGGAACCTTTGGGCTAGGGTATTAGGGCTAGAATAATGTACCCAATCTATGTTTGGGTAGTTGAAGTCTCCCAGTATGATGGTATTTTGTGATACATTCATATCCTCCAATGTCTTCAGGAAGGCTGAGTGGGGTTCCTGAGATTGGGAGGGTGGTCTGTAACATGCTACCAGTTGTATAGCAGTTTTGCCTATGGTTAGTTGCACCTGTATGGTCTCTGATGCTTCATGTGTTGCTACTAACCTGGAGGTGTGGGTGTCCTTGATGAATATGGACACTCCCCTCCCTTTGTGGTTCGGCCCGGGTTTTGGGGCGAAAAGCATGATATGAGGTATAGCCTGGTAGTGCTGGGGTGCTCTCAGGAGCTTTGAACCAGGTTTCAGTTACTGCACAGACATCGATGTTCTCCATGCTGAGGAGTGCATCGAGTGCCTGCATCTTGAGATTTAGACTTCTGGTGTTGAGCAGCATTACCCTTATTTTTTTCCATTTTTGTTTTCTAAGGAGGTGGGTTTGTCTTTTGAGCCTTGCCTAAAAAGTCACTATGGGGTGGCAAGAGCCTTAGCCAATATCCGAAGCCCAGTGGTGACAGGTGTAAGCCATCCCTTGGAAGCAGCGTGGCTTGTCCAACATGTCATCCCAGGCAGACAGACATTGGATCCCCTTAGAATGACACCAGTACTTGAGCCAATTATTAAAGCTGATCATCTTGTCTTTGTATTGTGGTATCATTCTTGGTGAGGGCAAGATGCTGCTCAGGGTCAGGGTCATACCAGCCTGGGCTACATAATTGGAGAGCTCCTCTATGTCTCTTTTCATGTAGTCCAGGGAGGTACGTCTCAGGTCATTCACGCCAGCATGGACAATGACGTAGCATATTTGTACTTGCTTTGGAGTGACTTGAGTGCGTGTGTTATGTGGCGGATCCTAGCTCCTGATAGACAGCTCACAGTCACCCTCTCCTTGTTCAGCCTGGTCAGTGGGACATCAGTGTGTCTGACTATAGAGTCACCTATTACTAGTGTATCAGGCATGGTGTTTGGCCTTAAGGGCTGTGATTGGTTGACACACTGATTTATTGAAGTATGTGTTGCATGTGTTTTGTTTTGAGGTGGTGGATTTTTGGATGTCTGCTTTGGGAGCCTCTGTTGTTTTTTATTAGAGCCTCCGAGTATGTCTTTGTGTTTTTATGTGTTTGGTTTGCAGTTGTGGTAGGTCTATGTGGGACTGGGATTGTTGTGTGTGTGGTTACCATCTCCTCCTGTCTGGTCATGCCAGCCCTGAGTTGAGAGAGTTCAGCCTCCAGTTTGGCTATATAGTTGCATCTCTCACATGTCAGTCCAGGACAGATGATCCTCTTATGAGTGCACTGACTGGCTATTGCAGAGCATTTGCATTGACAAAGTCCACAAACCTCTTGAGCAAGCATGTTTGTGGTCATGTATGTTTCCCACTCAGTGTTTGGATAATTGAAATCACCTTGAGTAAGGTGTTGGGCTGTATGACAAGTGCTTCCAGTAAGTCCAGGTAAGTGGTCATGGTGGGGGACCTATAGGTAGCTATAATGTGGTAAGAGGCTTTACCAATAGTTAACTGGGCATGGAGTAGCTTAAGAGATTCATTCTGTTTGAGCATTCTTAAGGTGTACTTATCCTCAGTGAAGATGGATTCAACCTGTGAAAATGCTTTAGACACTGTTTGTGTCAGTTGATGTAAATGTTCCAGTTTAAGACAATAGCACAATCACTTTGCACAAAGAGGGACCATCAACTGATCCTGAGAATTATAGGCCCATATACAGCCTCATCTACAAGGTCATGGAAAGAATCATTATGGACCTAATTAACAAGGACATAGGTAATCTACAAACTCCAGACCTATCCCAATTCAGATTTGTTAAAGGTAGACCATGCCTGTTAAACATGGATGACGTCTTCAAGAAAATCGAAGCCAACCATCAACCAAAAACGCAAAAATCAATAAAAAATGTTATATACTTGAACAGCAAAAAAAAGCTTTATTCCATGGGTTGTTAGCGATTTCACGTCTACTCTGGACGCTTCTTCAGAAAAGTCTGAAGAAGCGTCCAGAGTAGACGTGAAAGCGCTAACAACCCATGGAATAAAGTTTTTTTTGCTGTTCAAGTATATAACATTTTTTATTGATTTTTACTTTTTTGGTTGATGGTTGGCTTTGATAGTCGTGGAGTACCTGCACCTTGATATTGACATTTTTTCATTTGGGGACATAGCAGGTACCTTACCCTGAGAGATCTCTGTTTATTTATCTTCAAGAAAATCATCAAAGCCCTGGACGAGGGAAGGACAGTGCATACCACCTATCCTGACCTAGCCAAGGCATATGACACAATCCCCCACTCAGGTATTATCCAATTGTGAATTAACCCCTGCATTACCAGATGGGTAGCCAACTGGCCCACCAACAGGACACATACTGTAAACGTGGACAACTTCATCTCTGGCAACACACAAGTCACCAGTGGCATACCACAGGGCTCTATACTGGGCCCTGTATTATTTATTTCTCAGAAGTCCAGGCAAACATGGAAGCCCTGTGGCTGGCGAAGTTTGCTGATGACTGCAAATGGGAGCAATCACTGTGCCCCCCATTGATGATAATATACTGCAGACAGGGATAATGCAGACATGATTGGTGCCAAAACCATGGATTAAAGCTAAATGCAAAAATAATGCATTATTAGTCCCTTTGGAAAGCTGACATCCCTGCTAATTACATTATGGGCAGCATCCCCCTAAGTGCAGACCCAGTGGTATGTGATCTGGGTATTCAGGTTGATAGCAACCTAAACTTTGACCACCACATATTCACAGTAGTGTGGAAATCCTTCTACAAGGCACATCCCATAAGTAAACGCATCACGTGTAAATCTAAGGATGTTATAATTCCATTATACTCAGCCCTCATCAGACCAGTACTCTAGTACGATGCTCCCTTTTGCATGAACCTCACCAGACATCTACAACAACTGGTGAGACCACAGAGGTTTTCCAACAAGAAATTACAGGTTACACCACACCAGTCACATGTGGAAATACTGAAAACCGTGTCACTGTATTCTATCTCCTACAGGTTGTGAAGGGTGACCTGTTCCTTGATTACAGGGCAGTTTCTAATCCAGCCCTGATGGAAATGCTGCACATTCATAAATCAAGCTGCAAGAGGGTTACTCGCTCCAGGGATTTTAACCTATCCTCTGACATGAACAGGTCATGCTGGAGAAATAGATATATCTCCCAGAGACTGCCACTTCTCTGGAACAAGCTTCCATTTCATTTGAAACAGAGCGCTTCCCTGACCCTCTTCAAAGGAAACCTAGATCAATGGATGGGTGACTCCAAATTCATGTCTAGGGTGGTGCCCATGTCCCTCCTGGATAGAGGAAGTTATTAACTATCATAGAGCCTTACCTCTGCAAACTTCACTCACCTAACCACTGACAATTGGGGCAACTCAGGATAAATACAGCTAGGCATGTAAGGGCTCTAGGGCTGTTAGCCTAGCAACCTATTATGATCCTATGAACCTATGTAGCAGTCCTGACACATTGTTGTCTTTACAAATACAATCAGCCTTGAGTGTATCATAACTGGCAATGAAAAGTGCAACTGTTTCTACTTCTGTTTTACAAAACATATATTTGTCTGTTTCTCGCACTTTTCCTATAGACTTTGTAAACCGATCTCTACACAGCCCACTAGCTTGAGCTGCCATCCCTGTTAGGGAGATAAGATATATGTTTTGACTGTTATGTGAATCTTGTGTTAGATTTTTAAGACATGGTCATAGAACAAACTCTGCCTGTAACTAAAGAGAAACACTGGAAGTGCTGGTACAACAACCCCTTTGGGGATGTAGAAAGGTTGTATCACAGCATTCCTTGCTATGGAAAATCCGATACTCTGACAGGAAACTTACAATGACAGAGTACATACATTAGCCATGTGGTGTATACATGATCCACTATATCTGCTGGAAATGTCCTACCTCTTGTCATATACATAATACTGGAAGGTGAGGGTTTGGTCTACCAAAAGCCACAGATATTTAAAGTATGGCACAGCCTAAATACGATCTTGATTGTTACACAGTATGTCCTAGTATTTAGGGACTATTGAAAACTTTTATCTAGAATGACAAATTATAGATTTGGTTTTATGTACTGATAGTATAGTATGTTTGTATTGTAGCTACCATTTAGAGAATTTAGAAATGTCATCCTCTAGTCCTTTTTTAATAGTGAAGTGGAAAGCATTGGCTCTATATTTGGCTGCATCATCTGTGAATGTAATAACTGGGGGTTGTCAGAGATCTGCAAGACGTTTGTCGATAAACACGGAGAATAACAGCGGGGGTAATACTAATTCCTGTGTGACACCTTTGGGTAGCAGACAGGAAGCAGACATAGCTGATCCAGTTTCAATTTTAAAGTATTTGTTACTTTTGCAAGTTTATGAAACAACGCAGGGTTTTCTGTGCTCATTCCTTCTCTAGCTGGCAACATGAGAGGGAATTCATAATCTGGAAAGTCAAAGGCCTTAGTAAGCACAATGAATACTGATCTTGTAAAACAATCCTTATCCATATTTTGGAGGCTATCGCCAGTGAGAGTGCAAATGGTTGTCACGGTGATCTGCTCTGACAAAATTACATGCTGACATCAAGAAAAGGTTCTGTATTGTTCAGTGTATTCATAGATCTGAATTAAGATTAGTATTTCAAAAATCTTTCAAGGTTGAGCTGTATCACTGCCTTTGAAAGTTTTAGGAACAGAATTGACAATGGCCTGCTTACACTCTGCTGGTATTGCATTTTTGTTGCGTTAGTGGTTGTAGAAGTGACAGGTGAAGAATTTTATGATGTTCATAATATTGATCATTGGTGCAGTAACTTTAGCAATTTGGGTTATTTCCTGCCATGGAAATAACAGTTGCCCAGCTTCCAAAGCTTCAGGACACCTTCCATGAGCCCAAAACCATCAGTCAGCTACTAAAAAGGCAAGTTTGGGCGCCAAGTCCTTTAGAGTTTTCTTGCTGCTGAAGAGTAAACTCCTCTGAGGCTTTTGAGGATCAACGGCCAGCTTGTGCTGTTCCTTTGTTGGGCAGATAGTTCCCTTTGGGGAAAAATATCCATTTTAAAAATTTGTTTGCTTTATAACACGTTCAGCTCGGTGCCTTCTGTGCGGAGTCTGCATGTCCTCACTGAGGTCGCATGGGTTTCCTCCAGGTCCTCCGGTTTACTCCCACATCCCAAAGACATGCTGTAGGTGGATCGGACACTCTAAATTGGCCCTAGGCGTGAGTGCGTGCATGTGTGTTCCTTCTGTGGAAGGTTGGGCGAAGGGCTGGCAACTCGACACTGTAAAACTCCACTGCCATTCATGAGCGGACAGGTGATCCACTGTGGCAACCCCTAACCAGGAAAAGCTGAAAGAAGTAGAAGTTTGCTTTATAACACTTTCCTGTTCTGGAAAGTTATTTTAAAGCTAGGAGTTTTTGTTTTAATGGACCTTCATG
The DNA here is from genome assembly GCF_019279795.1 of Protopterus annectens. Classification (NCBI taxonomy): domain Eukaryota; kingdom Metazoa; phylum Chordata; order Ceratodontiformes; family Protopteridae; genus Protopterus; species Protopterus annectens. The sequence goes on along the minus strand of NC_056737.1, from coordinate 989,012,399 downwards.
AGACTGTATTGTACTTTTAAGTGAGAGTGCACTTTTTTCCTGTCAGTTTAAAAGTTGTTTAAAGTATTTCAAAATAATTTTTTTTCTGTGGAGAAATTGTGTTTATTTTACTTTTGGGTCTGTCAAAGTTTTTAAAGTGCTTTTTACTGTGTTTTATGTCAAAAAGGGACTTTCAAAGACTTTAAATTTTTTACTGGTGTTTGTTGCTTGTTTCCCCTGGGAAAGAGGCACCATTTTCAGCTTGACCATTAAACCAAGGTCAGTCATTCTTCCAGCCAAGAAAAGAAAAAAAAACAAACAGCCATTGCCATCACAGCAGGCTAGCAATTTGCTTCAGTTGCAGGTGGGGGGCTCTGCCACAGCCACACTGCAGACAACTCATACTTTACCCCATATTACTCTAGTGTAGCACATACAGCTGCTATGGACCGGAGGGTTAGCCAAGGTCTCTACAGCTCCCGAGTTCCCCTCAGTGGACAAGGAAGAGTCTCTTTTGTTAGTCCTGAGAGAGGGAACAGGAAATGCTGTGCCCATCCCTGGGGAAGCAGCTGCTACCATTAGAAACAAAGTTGGCCCTATTTTTCCTGTCAAAAAGAAAAAGAAACAAAACATGCATCTACTACTCCTCACATTCATTGTACAGGAGTAGTTTACCGGGTATGGCTACTGATCCTTCTTATAAAGTAGTTTCTAGTAAAAGAAAGAGAGATATCCCATTTCCTGAAGTGATTCAAGATTCATGGTTTTCTCCTCAGATTTCTGGTTTAGACTCAGAGACCACCTCGGTTTCCGAGTCTCCTGGGGTGGGGGGCCTCTTTCTCTGTGACTATTTCCAGAATGTGTCAAGTGTTTTCAGTTGGAGAACACTGAGGTTTCTCAGTCCCACAGAAAATACTATAAGATCATAGGAGGTTACTAGGCTATTGGCCCTGTGCCCTTGTTTAGACAAGTCAGCACACAAAGACCCCTGTCTAGCAGGGACACAGGTGAAACCTCAGGGGTGTATTTTCTGTTTCCCATCCAGTTATCCAGGTTGTGCTTGACATGCTGACGGAGTCTATTCCACAGATGGGGGAGTCACTGAGACACAAATATGTCCCACCAACAAGTCCTACTGATATCACAAACCAGGTTGAGGTCACACGTATGGGTTGCTCGAGTGGAGCTTGACTTGTGGATATGCAGCAGTTCCATCAAGGCGGGGTCTGATATTGCTTTGTATTCCAGACAGAGGTCACCTCTGAGGAATCTATATAAAACTGACTAGAGGGACAGGGATTTTAGCCTATCTGTTTAGGGTAGATGTTTGAGGCCCTGGATTCTCCTGTTGAGAAACCTCTGTGACCTCTCCAGCGTCATGCATGTGTCTTGTGAGGTACATGCCAAAGGGGGCATTGTACTCAATAAATGGCCTTATAAGAGAAGAATACAGAGATGTTATGACCTCTTTGTCCCTAGATGTGAAACCCTTACCTATGAGATGGGCAATGTAAAAAGCTTTCCGTACAACAGAAGCAACATGGTGGTCAAAAGTAAGGTTGCTATCAACCTGGGTGCCCAAATACCTCACAACTGATTGTGTACTTAGGACATTGTTATTACTGTGATAATATGTGGGGATGTCACTCTCCTCAAAGGGGATGATGATGCATTTTTGGCATTCAGCTTGAGGCCATGTTTCTGGCACCAGTCATTTGTTTGGGCGAGACCCTCTTGGAGGACATCCACATTACTTGGAGAATTGATGCCTGTGCCTAGCTTGCAGTCATCTGCAAACTTGGTCAGCCATAGCCCACTGGCTTTGGCCTGCACCTCAGAGAAGTATATCCCAAATAACAGAGGCCCCAGACCAATCCCTGCGGTATGCCACTCATTATGGGTCTACTGCTTGAGGTAGCTTCTCCTATTTTAATTAGGTGAGTTTTGTCAGTGAGCCAGTTTGCTACCCATCTGGTAACATCTGGATTGATGCCTAGTGGAGAGAGTTTATCTACTATGCCTGAGAGGGGAATAGTGTTGAAGGCTTTGGCCATGTCAAGGTAGGGAGTGTGCACCATCTTCCCCTCATCCATGGCTTTGGTGACTGTCTCAAAGAAGTCAGCCAGATTTAACAGACATGACCTCCCTTTGACAAAGCCAAACTGTGTGGGGTCGAGTGTTTGGAGGTTGACAATGTCCCTGTTAATGAGGCCCATGATAACCCATTCCATGGCCTTGCAGATTAGGGTAATTAGGCTGAGGACAAAGCTGGTATTCAAGACTTGGTTGAATAGGGTGCCTAATGATGCTGCAAGTTCATGCCTGAGTTCATGTAAGATGCAGTCTGGGATGTTATCGGGTCCCATGGAGGCTGTATTTTTTGCCTTTGAGAGGGCAGTGATGACCTGTTCCCTAGAGATAAGGGATGGGGGGCAGGTACTGGGGATGTCCTGATTTACTGATTGGGCGGACAGAGGGGAGAAGGCTTTGCTGAATCTGTCAACAAGTAGATTGGTGATATCTACAGCATTTGTGTATGTGGTGTCCTTCACCACCAGTTCTGATCAGGTCTGAATGCTTCCTTTGAGATTGTGGACGTACATGAAGAAGGCCTTATGAATGTCTCTAATAGATGTGGCCAATTTGGACTCAAAGATGGCTTTAGAGGATTTCACTAGTGCTTTTATTTGCTTGTTCAGGCTAAGGAGAGATTGCTTCCAATTAGACACCTGCTCCTTCTTGGTCCTGGACAGCAACTTTTTCCTTTTGTTATACAGTTTATTTATTGCAGATGTCCACCAGACAGGTTTACTCTTTCTTGCGGAGGATGATTTTGTCCTATCGGATATTCCTGATTCCATGCATCTATATAAGTACTCGTATAGTACTTTGGTGTAGGTTTGGACATTGGTGCCAGTTCCAACAGAGGGGGAGGGGGCTGTGAAGTTGTTTACACCATTCCTCAGGAGGTTGTAATCAGCTTTGGAGAAGTTATTTGTTTGATCATAGCTAGAGGGGCTCAGGGGAGATGGTGACTTTGAAAGTGACTGCTTTATTGTAGAATCTTACCAGGGAGGATGATACCATAGGGGTGCTGTAGTGGTTAATCATGTTGGTTAATACCAAGTCCAAGATATTATCAGCTCTTCTGGGGGTATCAACTAGCTGTTCCAAGGCATTTGCATTGATAAAATCGAAGAATCTCTGGGCATTTGTGTTCTGGCATGAGTAGTTTTTCCAATCCATGGTTGGGTAATGAAAGTCATCCAGGATCAGGGTAAAGGGTTGAATCTTGATAGATATGAAGAGGTCCAGATAGGTGGTGTGGGCAACTTGAGTCAAATATGAGAGCCTGTAGCTAGCTATAATTTGAATAGTGGTCTTGTCAATGGTTGACTGCACCTGGAGTGTCTCCTGTGAGTCATACTGTTCGACCAGCCTGGAGGTGTGTGTGTCTTTAATATATGATGAAACTCCACCTCCTTTGGCTTTGTTGCTCACATTATTTGGTCTAAATGTATGATAGGATGAGTAACCAGGTAAGGCTAGGGCGCTCTCCGCAGCTTTGAACCAGGTTTCTGTGACTGCACAGATGTCAGCATTTTCAAGGGTTAAACACACTTGCAATGAGTGCAGTTTCATGTTTAGACTCCTAGCATTTAGCAGCATGACCTTTAATTTGCATTTTGTTGAAATTTTTTTGTTGGTAGTATCGACCTCATGACTTTTCCTAAAAAAGGCACTTTGTGGGAGGCAAGGGCCTTTTCCAGAAGCCTGAAGCCCAAGTGAGACAGATGCAGGCCATCTCTAGCAAAGCATCGTGGTCTGTCAATCATATCTTCCCAGGCTGTCAGGCACTGGATCCCCCTGGAATGACACCAGAAACAAAGGCAATTGTTAAAGTCAATCATTTTCTGTTTGCATTGAGGCATTATTCTGGGTGATGGTAGAATGCTGCTTAAGGCTAGGGACATACCTGCCTGGGACACATATTCAGTGAGCTCAATCATGTCTCTCTTCATTTAGTCCAGGGAGGTATGTCTCAAGTCGTTCATGCCAACATGGACTATGACAGAGTTGTAACAGTATCTGTTGTTGAGAGACTTGAGTGCGTGTGTGATATGGTGGATTCTGGCACCTGACAAACAACTAACTGTGACTTTCTCCTTATCCAGCCTGGTGAGAGGCACATTTGTGTGTCTCACAATGGAGTCTCCTATGACTAATATGTTGGGTTTATGGTTAGGCCTTAGTGATTGCGAGACACTGGTGTGTGGACTATGCATGGTATGTGGTGTGGAGGGTTGTGGAGTTCTTATGTGTTTTTGCCTCTGAGGTCTCCTTTGTTTGGGTTGGTTTTTGTGGAGAACCTCCGCATATGTGGGTGTGTGTTGTGTAGTTGTAGGTGGTGTTTGAGATGTAGTGATTGTGGTGACAACCTTCTCAGTGCCAGATATACTGGCTTGTGAGGGAGAGAGCACAGACTCTAGCTTCTTTATGTAATTGCATCTCTCACAGATTGTGCTCCTAGGTGATAGTAGTAGATGGTTGTCCATGTACATGAGGCAGTTGCTACACTGTCTCAGGATGCCCATATCAACCAGGCTGGCAGGAGAAACTGTAGGAAATTGTCTATCCATATTTGTCAGAATCTGAGGGAGAGAGGCCAGGTAAAGCTAAGGGGTAGGCCTCAACCCCAAGTGCTTAGACCAAAACTAAGAGGCTTAGAATAACACCTACAATTTAAATGGGCTAAAAACAAGCAGTAATAAATGCAGCAGTGAAGATGCAATTAAACATTTTAGAGAAGAAGTAGCTGAAAAAGCAAGATGAAGTTCGAGCAGGAGGAGGAAACACAAACACTGTAAAAACAGCTGGAGAAAGTTTTTTTTTTTTTTTTTTTTTTTAGTAAAGTGGAAAGGGAGAAAATTCAAGGTTAAGAAACTAAGGGGTTTGGCCTTCCCAAATGTTCTTTCTGTGTTTAGTAGAATGAGCTAATAACACTGGAATGGGAGGAATGTCCCACAGCAAAGTTACAATAGGGGGTAGGCAACTGCAGTGCAGTGGTATCCTCTGCAAGTTACATTTCTCCGTGGAAACAATTTGGTTTATATTGCAGAAGAGGTTTAAATCCCTAAACTGAGCATTTCTGATCGCATGTGATTTGCTGGCTAACAGTTACTGAAATGTGCGTGTGGTTTAGACTAAATTCTAGTTTAGTAGGGACATCATTGATTGGCATGTGTTGAAAGTTATTTAATCCTTTATGGCTGAGATACATTTTCAGCAGTTTAGGATAAAAAATATCTGGTGTGTGTGTGTGCGTGTGCATGCGTGTGCGTGTGTGCGCATGTGTGTATGTACGTGTGTGCGCGTGTGTGCATGTGCGTGTGTGTGCGTGTGCATGCGTGTGTGTGTGTGTGTGTGTGTGTCTGTATGTGTGTGCGTGTGTGTGTATATGTGTGTGTGTGTGTGTGTGTGTGTGTGTGTGTGTGTGTGTGTGTGTGTGTGGGGGTACAGTTTGTAATTTTTAGAGTAAATGGTATGGGGCAGTGGTCACTAAAGGAAGTCTGCAGGATCCCAGTATGAGAAATTTTGTTTGGAATGTGTGTTATTATTAGGTCCAGCAAGAGTATTCGCCTGATTTAAAATTAAGCCTTGTAGGCTCTTTAATTTTTGTGTTAGGCTAATATCAATAAGGCTGTCTACAGTATCAGTGGTATAACATATGAGAAGGTTCAGGAGTTATGATACCTTTGAGAGGTTTTTGGGTGTACTGGGATATGATCATTCACTACTTGGTGAAGTTGGAAGGTAGACTGCTCCAAGAATTTGACTGTTTGTTTTCCACTGGAAATTGAAAATGTGCCCGTTAGGGTCATGTTCATTTATTTGCATTTTTTTGTCCCTAGAAGCAGTGATTTAATGTTTTTGAGTAGGGCCAGATACCTCAAAAAACTCTAGTTCCCAGTCTGCAATTAAATAATTTCTCATATCTGGAAAAGTGTTGTTATAGCAATTCCAGCTATATCTTGTTCGAGGGAGGACAAAAATGAATCTAGCTGTTTAAGATTCTTTAGTATGATACCTGCATTAAGTAGGACAATTTTTAGGTGGCTGTTCTCATTTACTGGCATGGTACATTGGCTGGAAATAGACTACAGCTGATGCCATTGGTTGGTTTCCTAATCATTATGTGTTAAAGGGCATTTTAATAAGACAGGTTAATCTTATTGTGGTAAAGATGCAATGAAGGCTTTTTTCTTAGTTAGAAACACAGGGAGAGAGGTAAAAGTGAGGAAGAAAGTTTGCTAGCTCTGGTTTTTGATTATTAAGTCTGAAATCTGAGCAAAGTTGTGGTGGATAATTTGTATGAATGATGGTTTTCAGTACTCTGGATGGAGCGAGTCAGTTAGGATTTGGGTGGGTATTTAGTAGTAGAAGGGAGGATATGGCTGTAGAAGAAACGGAGGTATGTTCCCAGAGTTGTCATTATGAAGGCTGGAACAGATGTTGTTACAAGTATTAGGAAGTGGTGTGAGAGCTGACAATAAGTGACAGTTGACAGAGCAAGTGGTTGATAATGGATATGGATTGTATTTACTGTTTTAAGCAGCGAATGAGGAGTTGTGATTGCTGAAAGGTAGGGTGAGTGATGGGAAATATTCACTGTAATAAGACTAACGAGAATTTAAGGCTTCTGCAAGAGAGAATGTGGGGGGTGGGTTGGGGTGAGGGTTTTATGTGTTTGTAAGAATGTCTTATTTATTACTATTTATTTGATACAAAAGAGGGAAAATAATACGAATAATAAAACAAACTTTGTATTTTAACTTAGGCCACAAGAATGTCCAATACAAAATTTGCACACTATGGCAGAACCACAGTATCCTGAAGTTGTTATTGCAATTTTTGAATAAAAATTCTCAAATGACCTTGCACACCATCTCCTGCTGTGTCAAACCTGTTCTCATGTTGCTGATTCCTTTGTGTGTGTCAACAGTTTTTCAGATTTCTGAAATACACTGAGGCAAGTCTAGCCTTCTTTGCCAATTTGACCTCCCCCACCAGTGAGGCATGAGGCCCTTTGGCTAAATCACTTGGATTCTAATTACCAACCCTTCCTAACATCATGGATATTATAAAGAATGTGGACCTCTTGATTCTGACAGCAGCCCTCAGTTCTCTGATGCATCTCATTGGCCGTGTTTCCTACAGTATATGAACAGCATGTCATTCAACAACATTTCCAAGTACCATTGACATCCAATAAAATAAACAGATCCAAACAATTTAAAGTTTGTTTTTGTTACATCGGGAAAAGATGTTTGAGCAGCATTTACAGTTAGAAAGGAACCAATGAGTCTACCTCTGAAACATCACAGCAATGCAAAAGTTCTTGCCCCTGTCTTGCATATTTGGCCAAGTATCAGAGAAGCATCTGTGTTTTATTTGCTGTGACATTTGATGTTTTTGGCACTAAAAATGTGTCAAAACTCAAAGATGTGCTACTGCCATGTCCTGTTAACCTAAGCAGCATTGAAATGCTTGTCTTGTTATCTTTGCGCTCTTTGTAGGACACTTACAGACACAGTGGCTCATAGACGGATCCATCATATAGCCCATTTTGCACATACACCGATAACTTCCTCTTGTGTTTAAACAGTCTGTTTTCTTGCAAATTCCATGGATCAAGCATTCATTTATATCTGAGGAAAAAGAGATAAACATCTGAGGATGTCTGCAGTAAAATAAAATAAATAATTATTTATGAAACAGACACTAAAAGAAATACTGACAAAGACCTTAGCAAGCACAGAGATGTGTGTACAAAGTCATTTATAAACTTCCCTTTTTGAAGGCACCATGGGAGATATATACATTTTACAGAAGAAATAGGAATCTTTTATCCCAACAGCTCGATTACAACAAGTCTTCAATAATAATGCACACAGACTTACAACATCCATTCCACTATGTGCATTTCAGGGGTTTTAATGCACACTTTGAATAGTGAGTTTCAATTGCACCTTACAGTTTTGCAGTTACCAAAGATATGATTTTCTTTTCATCACTGGAAGTAAAACCATTTGACTTTACTTTGACTAGAAAAACTATCACTGCAAAATAGTGTTACCTCTCTACAGATGCCACACCGCACAGAAAATGGGGAAGGGGAACTGTAGTATGGAAAATCCACTCTTTCAGAAGTTTAAAACAGGAGATTTCTAAGTGCCTGTTTTTTGTTGGATACTTGTTTCTGTTGCTCCTGTACTGTGTAATACAGCCATGGAATCACGGTCACACAGCAGTGGAAAACAGTAGCACAAGTACATCTCTCAACGTTAATGTAGAATTGTGAAAATGCAGTACTCTGTGCAAATTGCAATCCCTGCACATTATGATGATTAAATAAAGAACCAAAGCTGTAAATATTTAATTACATGGTGTTAAGGAATACTGACCACAGATGAAACATTGTAACTTGCTACATTCAGTGCCTTACAGTTCTGACAAAGGGCTGCGACTCCTTGTCTAGTGTCATAAACAGAAATGATACATTTTCATCAGTGCAATGTTAAACAAGGGACTGACAGGTCATCCTTTGCTTTAGCACAATGCAGCAGAGCAACAGTTTTGGACTACTTCAGTATAGATGAATCTCCAAAATGGACAGACCCCTTCACAAACCAAGCAAAGTCCAGAAGTAATCCAAAGGAAAACCAAGTATTCGGCTATAAAATGCTCCACTGTTGTAAGATAAAAAGCACAATCCAGTTGTAAAAACCTACTACACTTTATTTCTGTTAAGTGATTTTCGTCTCGCTTATAGTGAGACTTCTTCAGACCACATACAGTTACATCACACTGTGGTATAAAACCTATTCCACTCTCAATACCACAGTGTGATGTAACTGTATGTGGTCTGAAGAAGTCTCGCTATAAGCGAGATGAAAAGTGCTTAACAGAAATAAAGTGTAGTAGGTTTTTACAACTGGATTGTGCTTTTTATTTTACAACAGTAGAACATTTTATAGCTGGAATACTTGGTTTTCCTTTGGATTACTTCTGGACTGTGCCTAGTTTGTGAAGAGGTCTGTCCGTTTTGGAGATTCGCATGTATTTACTTGTTGCCGTTACTTCAGTATAGATGTTTACACTTGGTTTTGCTGAAATTCAACAGCGTCGCCATCCCATAATGAAACAGCTTATCCATGCTGGATGGACTGACTCAAGAACCATTACACTACAATAAAGTGTGCAGCTCACAACAATAGAGAGTGGGACACTGAAACCTGCTTATGACAGCATTATGCAACACACTTCACCTCACTTAACAGTTTGACATACAAGTTTTACAAAATGCAAATACATTGCTTTTCTTTAAGTATCGGTAGTGAGAGTTAAATACTTGTAATTTCTGGTGAAGCCACAGTCCGACAGTGTAGTGCTCTTAAACTCTTTAGATCTTTCTTGATCCATCCATCTATCCACAACTCCTTTTTCCTATTTTCCACATGGGGATGGGGTACATACCTCTCAACCTCTTAGAGCAAGAAATCTGGACAAAGGCCCAAAAACAGTGACATTTTTTAAATATTGCTCTTACAAACATAGAAATTTGATAGAATAGATGGTTTTGTATTAGAATGAATTTTCTGAAGGATATGAAGTCTGAAACTCAAATGTCTGTCATTATATTCTAATTACAGTCTTTAATGATTTACCATTAATTTACCACAATTTTATGAAAAATGGACCAAAAAATATGAGGCCAAAATTTGGACATTCTGTGAAAATCTGTACAGTTGAGAGGTATGATGGGATGTCTCTTCAATGGTGACAATCACCTAGGGCCAAGGTTCATACTACTGGGTAGCTAGCCCTAATGATGTTAAAGACAGAGGAGCATGTAAATGTTTTTATCATCCCCACAACTTGTGACACCCAACCTCTGCATAGTTAGACTTTCCCACAACATTGTTACACCTTCACTTTATAACACCTAACATTCATGATTATGTCATTAACAGTATGAAGTCAGATATGCACGATTTCTCATATCTAACATTGTTTAATACATTCTACCTATTTATTGTATTTATTGTATCGATATTTTTGTTTCTATATACCCCAGGCAGTGAGTGAAATGGGTCTGAATGTATCAGTTCACTATCCTGGTTAATAAAAAATGAATACTCTTCTGACAATGCAGTAATTAAAAAGAAAGCTGCTCACCGCTGAATGAATGTCCCTCCATCCCTCTGAACAGCAAAGTTGCTGCTCACGGAATACTTTACTGTAAACATAAATAAACACAACCCCTGACTGCTTATTTTGAAAGTGAAGACATATGTTACCATTGATGTCCTTTTAAACAGCAGGCTGTAAATAATTCATTCTGAATATAAAGAATACGTTGTTCCTACCTGTATGATATCTGCCAGATCGTGCTGTCGTATAAGTCTAAACATCAACACCTTGGCAATTCTAAAACATGAATCAAGCACTTGCATCATGAATAAGTCTGCACTGACATTAATGACTCAGGTATAACTAAGATGCCGTTACCAAGCTTCACCCTATATTGCAGTAGAAAAAAAGACATATATATGTATCTCAGTCCTCAGTGGGATGAATACTGTAACACAATTTAGCTCCACAGCAATCAGGTTTCTTAGATTTTAAAACAGTTTTCCAACCTTATAAAGCTTACAGTACCTGATGTATATATTTGCAAATGCAGTTATTTACTGTTCATTATGTTCTTTATAAATTCCAGGCAAAATCCATGCTACAGAACTACAGGAAGGGCCCCTTCTCATTGCTACTGTTCTGATGCTGATGGACTTGCATGTTGTCATGGTGATGGGCATGCGTGTTGTCATGGTGACCAACATGCATGCCCCTCTACTTACACTGTTTTTGTTAACTTCATCCACACTCAAAATCATGTAACTATTACATACCTTTTTACTATCTTGCTTTCACTTACTTTACATCTGTATATCATGCCAAAGCACGCATTAGGTATCTGACTCTTGCATAAAATGTACTTACATTACTCCATGTGTTATCTTTACTGTACTACTCCTTATATGCAACTACTACCAGGCATAACTGTTTTTAGTGCTTAGCACCAGGGCTATATTTATAATAGGTCTGTATTTCAACCTTAGACCATCACCTTACTAACAAGTCATGAATAGTAAAAAATGACTTCTGTTCAATAAATATGCATTTTTGCCAAAATGTACCTTATCAACAGTGTGACTTTTGATTGTTCTGCTAGAGTATTACCTATTGTTCTAAATTCAGTAGCGCCTAATTTACATTTTTGTAAAACAGAGAAATCTTGTTTTCAGACATTAAAAAATGTCATTTATTTAATGTCTTATTTAATAGTAATTATAATATAAGGCACATTGAATGAGAGATATTCAGACATAATCTTTCAGTCAAGGCAGAAATCAACTTCCTCTAGCTGTGTTTCTAGGTTTTCTAGGTTCAGTTGTCCAGACCCTCCCCTGCAAATTTTTCAGGTCTTTACTGAGGATCCATTCAAAGGTAAATTTAGCTGTAAAGAATCATCAGAATAATTGGAGGAGGCGTAGTTTACAACCCTCATCAACAGGGTCACTTTATAATACCTGCACAAGATAGTCACTCTATTAAAAATGTTCTTGTCAAACAATTTATTTGCAAAGTAAGCCTGTACTGTGAAAATTCTGTACAGAAGTAATTCTATAACTTGTTTAGACATGTGCATTATTGCCCCAGGACATTCAGGTGTATAACGCACAAATATGCTTTTGGCACTAGGTCAGCTGTTTAGTTACATATGCACTTTACCATGTCACTTAGATTTATCCTTCTTTCATGTTCAAGGCTGCTCAGAAATTAAAGCTACATTCAGCAGCTGAAATGGATTTGTTAATCTTCTACATTACTAATTATTATTTAGTATTAATTATTATTATAACTATTAATGTAATCATTTGTTTATTGATACATTCACTTTGGTTTCAGTGAAGACAAATACAGACACCCAGAATGTGACATGAGTTATTGTACTCCTCTCCTGTACCATGCAAAGTGGGTGTAAATTGTAGGAAACCTTTTGGCACAGGTCTTATTGTGTTGTGTGGATTGAAATTAAGTGGATTATTTGTTCTCTATCACTACATAATTCACAGACTGTAGCCAAGCAGTGTGACATCAGGCAATAAATGCTGCATGACTGATAACTTTGATTACCATGTGTCTGTGAATGTTTCAAGACTGTGCCTTTACACCAGTTGTGCTGATGTTACCTACGCAACTGTTACTATACCTCTAACGCTATGCCTGGAAACATTAACCAGAAAAAAAACTAATGTGATATTTCCATGCCATACAGACTTCAATGACAATCTTGCTTGTTGCATAAATAACATTTTTGTAAATAGATATAGAAAGATATTTCATATATATATTTATATATATATATATATATATATATATATATATTTATATATATATATATATATATAAAACTTGTCTCAGGAAAATACTGGTAATCTTTCCTCAAAGAGTAGTTGAAACCCAGAAAATCATAATACTGTATGTCCCAGGGCTGTGTGTGGCATCTCTGAAAAAGCAGATTGCTTAAGTCTGTTTACAGCAATATCACATCCCAATACAGCCCAGCACTTACATATGACCGAGTATACTAATACAAAATATCATCTGGGGAAAAATTAATTCATGCTTAACCTCCACACCATTTGAGTTTATGATGTTTAACTCCAAAGTCACCTCTATCATTGGAAAAATGGCATGGCAACTCCTGGGCTTTCTTAAAAGCAATCACAATTTGCTGTATACTCACCTCACAACATACACAAACAATGCCACACACACACTGTCCTTCTTAAAACATATCTGCATCCTAATATGGTTTACACAAGATATGTATACATTAGGATTCATGCCATTCCTGTTACAAAAAAGGGGGCTCACAATATTATCATATGTTCAAATGTAACTTTTCTAGCTGTAGAATTTTTTCTAGGATAAAACTTCTATTTTTTTTCTAGAAAATATAATATTGATTTGTTTAGCTGTATAAAAAGTACAGTTGTGTACACTTACCATAAATGTAAATGTTTGAGTGCATTCACTGTTGCAGTCATCACACGTGGGTTATCTGCCTGCAGGTAGCCCTCATTTGGCCCGAATACCAGAGACATAGTATTTCTGCGTCAGTTGCTGTTGCTCCAGGACTGATGTCAGGTCGTCAGGGGTATAAAAACAGGCAGCCAATGCCATTAAATCAGTTTTTCTTGCCCCAAATGTCAGGACCCCTCCAAATAGGGAGCTAAGTTATGGTGGGAAAACACCACCAGTAAAAAGTAAATACCAATAGCCCGGAAAGGGATGAGTAATAAACATGGAGAGGAGAGAGAGACAGAGAGATAAGAGGGCTGGAGGGTGGGAAACCAGGACTTTAACAGTGAATACACTCGAACATCTACATTTATGGCAAGTGTACACAACTGTACTATGTTCTTCGTGTTTCACTGTTGCAGTCACCACACTTGGGTTGATTCCCAAAGATGAATAAAGGGTGGAGTCAGTCAAGAAGAGTTGGGGCTGGCTAGTATGCCCTGCAGGACTGCTGTTGCAAAACCCGCCCTGGATTTGGAAAAGATAGGCAGGTGGTAATGCTTGGTGAAGGTGTGTACAGAACTCCTGTTAGCAGCTTCCAGAATGTCCCTGATAGGGACTCCCCTGAGGAATGCTGTAGAGGTAGAAGTTGCCCTAGTGGAATGTGTTCTGACCCCCCGAGGGGTTGGTTTCCCATGGTGTTTGTAGCAGAAATGGATACAGTGTGCTATCCATTTGGAAATTGTTTGTTTTGAAATGGCCCTGCCCTTTGCCCCTGGTACAAAACTGACTAGTAATTGGTCAGACTTCCTGAAGGGCTTAGTCCTGTCAAGGTAGAATCTGAGCTGTCTGCGCACATCCAAGGAGTGCAGGATCCTTTCCCCTTTATTTTGAGGATTATGGAAGAAAGTTGGCAAATGGATAGATTGGTTGAGAGCCACACTGGACACAACTTTAGGCATAAAGGAAGGGTTAGTCCTGAAGGAGACCCTGTCAGCATGAAAAATAATGAAGGGTTCCACAGCCATAAGTGCTTGTAGCTCAGACACTCTTCTAGCTGAAGTGATGGCCAGAAGCAAGGCTGTTTTCCAAGAGAAGAATTTTAACTCTGCCGATGCTGCAGACTCAAAGGGGGGTAGCGTGAGCTTTTCCAGTACAAAGTTAAGGTCCCAAGCAGGGGTGGGTGCTCTCCTTGGTGGCCTTAAGTAGTTTGCCCCTCTCAGGAACTGTTTGATGAGAGGGAGAGAGAAGAGAGGTGGGTCAGCGTTGTAATGAGCCAAGATGGCAGAGGCATGGATCTTAATGGAGGAGAAGGACAGGCCTCTGTGGAGTAGATCTGCTAGGTAATCCAGGATTAGAGGTAAGGATGGCAGTGCTGTGTCCTCTCCTTTAGATTAAATCCAAGAACAATATCTTTTCCACTTATTAGCATTTCCTTGTACTGGGTCATCTGGCTTCAAGAATGAAGTCCAGCACCTGCTTGCTTAGGCTGGTTACTGGGGGAGAATTCAAGGAATAAGCCAGGCTGCAAGATTCAGCATTTGCAGCTGCAGATGCAAGATCTGTTTCCCCTGCTGAGTGAGGAGGATTGGGATCTAGGGTAGGTGCCAGGGTGGCACCGGTGACAGGCTGTGCAGTAGTGGGTACAAGTGCTGGCATTGCCAGTCTGGGTCAATCAGGTTTGCCCTTGGTCTGTCCTGTCTTAGCTTGAGTAATATTTTTGAGAGAAAAGGCAGAGGGGGGAAAGCATAGATTGAGAAGTTTTTCCACTGGAAGGATAGGGCATTGCTTAGATCTTTGCATACCCTGAGACTATAATCTGGGGGGGGTATGTTTCCCCTGGATCTAGTTTGAGATGGCCTTGAGGGGGCTGGAAAGGACCAATGTTTCGAGGGGCAATGCCTTCTGAATCTAGAAGGCTGCACTTGTAAAAAATCTTTGTCTGCATAGATTTAGCTTTTTCTTCCATCTTTTTTAGAACCACTTCTGCTTTGGTGCCAAACAGATTGTCCTTATTCAAAGGAGTGTCTAGTAATTTTGATTTGACACAGTCTGGCAAGGTCTGTTCCTTAAGCCAAGCATGTCTTCTCAGTACAGAACCAGTGACTGCTGCCCTGCAAGATGTTTCTAGGGCATCAAAGCCACATTGCAAAGTATGCTTGCTGACCTGGCTTGCAGAATGCATAAGCTCTTGTAACTCTTTATTTTCTGCACAGACTGTAAAGGTAGATCATTTTTGCTTAATAAGTTCCATAATATGTTGCTGGTATTTCAGCATGTGAAACTGGAAATTCAATGCCCTAATGGCGAGAGTTGCAGAGGCGTATACTTTTTTACCCCATCTGTCTAAAGCTATGGAATCCCTGTCCGAAGGAGTGGGATTCTTAGCTGTAGTTGCTTTTATATGTTTAGGCCCCTGTGAAATGACCTCAGGGTCAGCAGAAGGATTTTTGAAAAGAAATTTGTGAGAGTCAGGGACTCTGTAGTACCTGTCTGGTTTCCTTGGAGCAGGGGGTAAAGTATCAGGAGTAAAACTGAATTCCATAAAGACATCATCCACAACATCCAGAACTGGAGGTATTGCTAAAGTTCTATGCTGTAGCAAATCTAAAAATTCTCTGAGTCTCTTTTTGGACTGAGGATAGTCTTGGCATTCCCAGTGGAAATGCTCTCTTAAAGTATGCAGGGTTTCACCAAAAGAAAAATCCTCTGGAGGGGAAGCAGAGGGAATGAATTCCTCTGCATCTGAATCCTCATAAGAAGATAAACGCATGTCTTCATATTCAGAAACCTCAGAGTCATCGGACTCTTGGTCTGTTAGAGTTGCTGTGGACAGGTCTCTTTTTCTCTTAGCAGGGGAAGGTTGGCTTCCCCCAATCAGCATAATCAGGTCTTCTGCCATTTTAAGTATTTGATGTTATGGCAAGGAAGCAGGTGCTTGATCTTGGGTCTTTTTTTTTTTTAGGTGTAGCTTGTACTCTTGGCCTTAGAAACTTGGTAGTTTTAGTCAGAACTGAAGACGTGAAAGAAGTCATTGGTTTGTGTCAAATATCGGTAGTGCGAAGAAATTCCTCAGAAGCTGGTGCCTGCACAGCGGCTCCAGATCCATCCAAGGTAGAGACATCTGCAGGTTCCGTAGTCAAAGAAGAGTCTCGCGGCATACCGGCCTCCGAACGGGTCTTGGTAGTGCCCTGCGAATACATTGAAGTGGGCACCAGGGGCTGCGAAAGTGCCTCACTGAGTACCAGCGAACTGGTGACTAGCTTAATGGAAGCATCATTGGCAGTTTTGGATCTGTACAGTCTGTCTCTGTCTTTATCCTTATGTTTTTTCAGAAGATCGGTAGTTGGATGGCTTACTGAAGCCATTTCAGAATACAGAGATTGGGAGCGAAAGTATTTAGCGACAATAAGGGCCAAACAATGAATAGTTCGGGCATTGAACAAAGCACAAAACCAACAGCGAGGTATGTCGTGGTCTGGGCCTAAACAGTGATGCAGTAAGAATGGAAATCTTGGTGTGGTATTTGCTTTCCACAGGCGAGATAATTGTTAACTTTTTCTGACATCGGTTAGAGCAAGATAAAAGGATCCCCAACAGGGTACTTAGCTTTTGAAGACTTCATGATGATTCAATTCAGAAACGAAAACTCAGGTAGCGGCCTACCAGCACTCATGCAAACTGCTTCTGCTTCGGGCTCCTCGGCAAGAAAGACTGACGTAATGGTGTCAGCTGCCTGTTTTTATACCCCTGACGACCTGACGTCAGTCCTGGAGCAACAGCAACTGATGCAGAAAAACTAAATCTCTGGTATTCGGTCCGACTGAGGGCTACCTGCAGGCAGATAACCCAAGTGTAATGACTGCAGCAGCGAAACACAAAGAACACCTGAGCTCATGCATTAAATGCAGTCCTGTATCTGTAGGGGCTGCAAGAGAAGTTCACGGAACGATAACACCTCTACCAGCTGAATATACAGAGCACCCATTGGTTGCCTGTCTCTGACTTGTTAACATGCAGATCACCCATTTGATCTGTGTCTTTGACTTAATTATATGTAGAGAATCCAATGGCTCTTTGTCCCTGACTTGGTTTCATGCAGATTATAGATTGCCTACTCCACTGTAACTGCTGAACACAGGCAAAGCTTCTGGATATTAACAGCCTTTTGGACAGTTACGTGGTGTACAGTGATAAGAGATGGTGGTGCTGTCACTGTGAGCTATTATTAATGCCTACCTCAGATCATTATGCTGTGATGCTGATTGCTATAGCAGTGCTAGAATGAAAATCAAGCTATGCCAGAGTAAGACTCAGGAAGCAATATAATGTTTCTTGCTTGTTTCCTTAACTTTTGTTAGTGTTCATAAACTGATAAGTCACTACGAGTCTGTTATTGTGATCTGTAGGTGAGTTGTGGAACAATTTATTTTCATATGCATCACATGTATTAAGATTCATAGATTAGTACTAAGCCTAACCAAATATTTCATGTGAGGATCAAACTGTGCACCTTGTGCTTGTAAGGTAAACACCTTAACCATTACACCAGCCTCACTGAAGGTGAACTGACATAAGTTAACAGTTTTGATAGAGGTTGGGCAGGACACATTCTGGCACTTTAGCATCATGAAAATGTTAACTCTCTTATGTAATTTTCCAGGAAAGTTGATCTAAGATTAACATGACAGGCTGTTTTTTTTCTTTATTCTTCCATGTCTTTTGTCCTACAGTCTGAAGAGGTATTACAAGCACTGAAGACATACCTCAAAACAAACCTTTTGGGTTGTCAGCAGCTGGGAACAACTGCTCTATGCGGTATGGTCCTGCTTCAGCTACTAGTGCAGACCACTCGTGACACTCTGGGAATTACTGCTTTATGCACTACGGTCCTGCTACAGCTACTAGTGAAGACCACTCATGACACTCTATGCAGTATGGTCCTGCTTCAGCTACTAGTGCAGACCACTCATGACACTCTGGGAACTACTGCTCTATGCAGTATTTATTTAATTTACATTTGTTGACCGGTAGTGTCCGACTGGACGTAGGTCCATTTTCAGCGGAGGCCCGGGGAGAAAAGCTCCACAGTTAAAATATACAAACAGTAGTTACTTTGGATTTACATAGCAATTAACAATTTGATCAACATAGCAATTCACAATTACAAACATAGTTACAGATGAAGAACATAGTACATCAGTAGACAACTAGAATCTTTATCATCTGCGAAGTACATAACAGACATTAACAATTGTTACAATAAGTACAGTACGGTCCTGCTTCAGCTACTAGTGCAGACCAATCATGACACTCTGGGAACAACTGCTCTATGCAGTACGGTCCTGCTTTAGCTACTAGTGCAGACTGCTCATGACACTCTGGGAACTACTAGTCTATGCAGTACGGTCCTGCTACAGCTACTAGTGCAGACCGCTCATGACACTCTGGTCCTGCTTCAGCTACTAGTGGACACCGCTCATGACACTCTGGGAACTACTGCTCTATGCAGTACGGTCCTGCTTCAGCTACTAGTGCAGACCGCTCATGACACTCTGGTCCTGCTTCAGCTACTAGTGGACACCGCTCATGACACTCTGGCAACTACTGCTCTATGCAGTATGGTCCTGCTTCAGCTACTAGTGCAGACCGCTCATGACACTCTAGTCCTGCTTCAGCTACTAGTGGACACTGCTCATGACACTCTGGGAACTACTGCTCTATGCAGTATGGTCCTGCTACAGCTACTAGTGTAGACCACTCATGGCACTCTGGTCCTGCTTCAGCTACTACTGGACACCGCTCATGACACACTGGGAACTACTGCTCTATGCAGTACGGACCTGCTTCAGCTACTAGTGCAGACCGCTCATGAAACTCTGGTCCTGCTTCAGCTACTAGTGGACACCGCTCATGACACTCTGTGAACTACTGCTCTATGCAGTACGGTCCTGCTTCAGCTACTAGTGCAGACCACTCATGACACTCTGGGAACTACTGCTCTATGCAGTACGGTCCTGCTTCAGCTACTAGTGCAGACCTCTCATCACACTCTGGGAACTACTGCTCTATGCAGTACGGTCCTGCTTCAGCTACTAGTGCAGACCACTCATGACACACAAATCAGCTGTAAGTAGCCCAACAATTCATAAACCCTTTCATTTTTCACAGCTGGCAAAAGACACCAACTGTACCTCAGCCATTAACAGGCATGAGCCACACACCAAACAGCTGGCTTGGAATGCTGTGGACACTACTTCAGGAGCATATGTTCGAAACAGGGTGCTATGAAATGCACTACAGAATGTACCTGAAAACAGGTCTCGGTGTGTTAGACATTTCCTAGTCAGTGGTATAATATAAGTATAATGTTTGCAAAGAACATGATTGCAGTAAAGGTAAGAATGCAGTCCCATTGTTGCAAAAGCCTGGAATACAGTCACTCCAAATCAGTCCAACTTTGTGGGGCCACCATAGTATACTGGCAAACTCAATCACTACAAAGTGAGGGATACACTGAAAACTGCAATAGCTTCCCAGTGCCAACAAAGCTGGTCACAGTTTACTGCAGGAAATTCAATGTCCATAAAACCCTGTATCAGCAAAGCCCAAAAGGACTACAAATATAAGTTGTCAAATCTGCAAAAGCAGCTGAAGAAACCTGCAGAACGCAAGATGCTGCTGAAGTCTGTGAAGGCAGTACAGAAATAAACATCAATACATTGTTGCCTCACAGCAAGAGGTTCTCATGTTCGATTCTCGGCTGGAGTGCCTTCTGTGTGGAGTCTGCATGTCCTCCCCGCAGTCGAGTGGCCTCCAAAAGACATGCGTGAATGGGCATACCTTCGCTGAAGGTTGAGCGTTGGGCTGGCAGCTCAGCACCATAAAAATCGACTGCCAATCATTAGCGGACCAAAGTTCCACAGTGGCGACCCCTAACTGGGAAAAGCCGAAATGACAAACAAACCACAGTGTTTCACAACTGCATCTTCCAGTAAGTGCTGTCATCTCACTGTCTAGGTAAACTCAAACTAAATACTTAATGTTTAGAGTTCAAATATCTTTTCAGATAGTATTTCCAGATAACCTCTGCACATGAAGGAAACAAAATAATATTATGACTCTGGGGTGGTCATAATGTAGGCTACCGTAATATCTTACTAAAAGTAAAGTGGTTGAGACTCCCAACTGCCAAGTTCAGCTTGCTGAGCTCAACAATTGCTGCTTTCCACAGGAAATGACTGCCAGTAATGTTTTCTAAGTATGCATTGGGATGTGATTCCTTTTGGTTCTTTTTTAGTTTCTCCTTTTGCCTTTTTGCAATCTTTGTATGAACTTGGAGTTGGTACATATACTTTCAGCAGTCTGGGGGAGTACTGCAAGGGGGCCTGTTCTATGCAAAAAGCAATTTTTTTTTTCATCAAAGTGTGTTCCCAAAGAGCTGAACTCAGCATGCTGAGACCTCACTGAATTGAATGTCAAGAACTCATAGGTGAAGCTATGGCATAAAACCATTGCCTGCTTGTGTTCTGAAATCCTGTCTCTGAAAAAGCACGCAGTGGCTTTCTATAGCTCAGACACTAAGAGCACTAGGTACGTTCCTTGCATTGCCGTAATGAGAGGTTGTATACATTATGATTTGATTGGAGGGTCAACATTTCTGCAGTCTTGCAGGGGGTCAGGAAGAAAATGGAGGAAAAGGCATTTTTAAGCTTAAAATTCAAAAATCAATATTTTAAGAAATGAATATGATGAAATGAGACATTATTTTCAGGAAGCTGGAAGGAGAAGGTGCACAAATATTTCAGGAGATGAAGTGTTTGAGGCAGGCTACATGTGGGATGAGTTCAGACAGGAAAAGAACAAATAAAAATTAATCCAGTTATCATTATAAATGATCGGCAAACGATCAATTTCTTTTAACAAAGCAGAAAGTTAGGCATCTGTGCAAAATATGAAGCCCCTGCTATATCATAAAATTATTACAGTCTTTTCTGTGGAAACGCCCTGCACTAATATATTAAGGAATGACATTTGCATTCACTTTCACGACACTTTTGCAATATCTGCTACAAAGACATACCAAACTATAACACAGACAACACTGTCACTCATTCTGCAAAGTTACACAGAGGAAGTGATGGAACAAGTGACACTAATATATAAGGTCAACACTTGCTGCTTTTGAGGCTATATGTAAAGTTTGTGACTTAACTGTGTTTTACCGTACAAGCTATTTAACTGTGTTTTACCGTATAAGCTATTTAACTGTGTTTTACCGTATAAGCTATTTAAAATGAAGAGGAAGAGGTCTGTAGTTTGAATTAAATAATTTGCACTGAATATATGCATTGTGCTGAAACTTAATTAAAAGCAGCATACACTGACTCAGTGCTGAAAAATATCTTTACAGAGGCACGCAATTATAGCCTGGATGTTATTAGTGAATGGATTTTCTAAGCTTCTTAGGTATTTACAAGGGGGAAAACACTGGCAGAAAAATACACTGCTTTAATTATAATGACAATTCATCATCAATCTGAGATGCTTAAAATATCTACTTTTTTGTATTCAGAGAGGTATTCATTTATTTTTGTTCGGGCGTGACTGTAGCCATTTCACCAAGCTTTCTGCAACTGACAAAAAACTGCCAATGACTTACTTCTGGGGCTAGTTTCATGAGGCTCACAGCTTATTCCAGTTTGAGATCACACTGTGTCCCTAACTTTGGGATGGAAAAAATGAACTAAGGGGGTAATTATTATTACATCTGAGCTGTGGTGACTCTAGGATAAAAATAACTAGTAAAGGGCTCCAGGGACAATGTTCCCTCATGGATGACTTTAGGAAGAAAATTCACTTCATCAACAGGAAATGGTCAATGAAATGTTTCCAGTGTGTGCAAAACTCTACATCAGAAGTTGTTTTTCACAAATGTTTTTGGCAACCACTTGCTACTTGTACACATAAATGCTGGATACTTGCCAACGGTGAACCACCATTATAATAGCTTTTTTCCCCTTCCTCTCACAAGCTTGAGCTAGACTGACTAAAACACAAGTTTGGGTGTTAAGCCCTTCAGAGATTTACTACCAATAAAGTGTATGGTCCTCTGAGGCTTTCAAGGATTGACACTGGGCTTTCTGCTGTTCCTTTGCTGGGCAGACAACTTCCCTTTGGGGATAAGCCTTCTATTTTCTAAACATTGTGTTTTATCACTTTCCTATTCAGAAAAGATTTTTTTTAAAAGTTGAGTTTTGAGTTTTAATGGACTCTCATGCCAGTATATCATACTTTTAAAAGGGCATGCTGTTTTCTCCTTTCAGTTTAAAAGTTGTGTAAAATAACTGAAAACCATTTTTTGTAGAGAAATTGTGTCGGTTTTAATTTTGGGGGTCTGGCAAAGTGTTTAAAGTTTTTTTTATGGTTTACTATCAAAATGTTGATTGAAAAAAATGTTTCCAGTCACAACATCAAAGAAAAAGGCAAATGTGATGTGATGTCAAAGCTGCTGAATCTGAATGAATTCAGGAGATTCGACATTGCTGTCGAACAGACCATGTGTGACTTCCATACAGGAGCACATTTACATGAATCTCATATATTTTACACCACAGTTTTGCAGGGGCCCCCCCAACACACACACACACACACACACACACACACACACACACACACACACACACACACACACACACACACACACACATACACACACCCCTGCTAACTATACATTCCAACTCCAAGATTGCACTACAGTTAGGAAAGGGATGAATATCTGAAACCGCGCTGTACTGCGACCTCTGTGAAGGTTTTTGAGTGCATATCAGCAAATGCACAATAGCAGTCGCTGATAGTAATTTTGAACATAGAATGCTCGGCAAGATGGAAATTCAGACATCTGTCTTTCATTTTTCCATCTGCGGATTATCCACATTCGATATTTTGACAGTAAACTTTTTTCTGTATTATGCTGTGAAAAAGTGACCTTTAAAGACTTGCAGTATTTACTGGCATTTGCTGATTGTCTTTTCTGAAAAAGAGGCACCATTTTCGGCATGACCATGCAATAAACTACCGGTCCCATGATCAGTCCTTCATTCAGCCACAAAAAGAAGATGTTAACTAAATAGCCTTTGCTACCACAGGAGGCTAGTAATTTGATTCAGCTGAAGGTGGGCAACTCTGCTGTGGCCATTTATTGTATCTTAGACCACTCATTTTTTTTACTGCAGATCTCTCTGGTGTAGCAGTTACAGCCTCTATGGACCAGGAGTTAGCCACATCCTCTGCAGTATGTTGGAGTCCTCTCAGTGGCAAGGGACAGCCAGTCTTGTTAGTCCTGGGAGAGGAAACAGGGAAGGCTTCCCTGTTGTATCAGAATGCTGTGCCCATCCCTGGAGAAGCAGCGGCCACCATTAATAACACATTTGGCCCCATTTATCCTGCCAAAAAGAAACAGAAAACTAAGCAGGTATCTACTCCATCAAATATCCTTAGAAAGGAATAGTTTACTGGGTCTGACTCAAAGTTTAGTTAAAGCTGTTGATACTACCCGTAAAGAAATTTCTGGTAAAAGAAAGAAGGATCCCTGTTTTCCAGAAGAGATTCAAGATTCTGAATTGGAACAAAAATCTACCCAAGTAACAGGGACCTCCAAAGCAGAAACGCAAGCAACCTCCACCCCCCCAACACAACCCAAATGACACTTAGCCCTCAAACATAGTGTGCCACTCAACCATGGCCCATAAGGCATAACAACGTACCCAACACTCTAGTCACAGGTGACCCTATAGTCTGGCACACTGATGTTCCACTCACCAGGCTAAACAAGGAGAAAGTTACTGTCAGCTGCCTGTCAGGTGCCAGGATACTCCACATAATGCATGCACTCAGGTCACTCCACAACAAGTACAAGTATGACTCTGTCATTGACCATGTTGGTGTGAATGACCTGAGATGTACTTCCCTGGACTACATGAAAAGAGACATGGAGGAGCTCTCCGATCTTGTAGCCCAGGCAGCCATCACCCAGAATGATACCACAGTACAAGGACAAAATGATTGACTTCAACAATTGGCTAAGCTTCTGTTGTCATTCAAGGGGGATCCAGTATCTGTCTGCCTGGGATGGCATGATCAACAAACCATGATGCTTTGCCAGAGATGGCCTGCACCTGTCGCCCTTGGGATTCCGGATACTGGCTAAGGCTCTTGCCACCCCTATAGTGCATTTTTTAGGCAAGATTCAAATGACAAATTCACCACCGTAACATGTACAAGCAAGCAAAATCAGAGGGTAATGCTACTTAATGCTAGAAGTCTAAACCTCAAAATGCACTCACTCAAGGCACTCCTTAAAGTGGAGAACATCGACATCTGTGCAGTGACAGAGACCTGGTTAAAGGCTCCAGAGAGCACCCCTGCATTACCAGGCTATAATTTATACCACACCTTTCAGCCACCTAACCTGGACCGAAGCACTAAAGGCAGAGGCGTGTCCATATTCATTAAGGATATCCACACCTCCAGGCTAGTTACTCAGCATAATGCATCCGAGATTATCGAAGTGCAACTAACTCTGGGCAAGACCACAATCCATACTGAAGCTTGCTACAGATCCCCCACCATGACCTAGGATTTCCACTCTTCATTTCTTGATACACTGGAAAACATTAGGGTACAACCTAACACCCTAATAACGGGCGATTTCAACTACCCCACCATTAACTAGGAAAACTACTCATGTACCAACTCTTGTGCTCAATGTTTTCTGGAATTCATAAATTCCAATGCCTTGGATTAACTTATCCACACCCCCACCAGGGGCAGCAATATCCTATACCTGGTCATTACCAACATGGGCAACTGGTGTTCCACACCAGAGGTCATTTCCTTATTTGTCAGATCTGACCACAAGCAAATCACCCTACACATCCAAACCCCCCACCCCCCATTAGGGAAACCACCGTAAAAAATTTCTCCAAAGCCAACGTCACGCTTCTTAAGACAGAAGTGGCAAACTTCACGATACCCATGCTGACGGACAATAGAGGTACGACTGTTGAATCCTATACAATTGCACTTTATAAGCACTTACACGAGTGCATGGATCGTGCAATTCCTAACAGAACCAAGATGCTATCCTCCAAAAAAAGGAAGCCAATCTGGTGGTCCCCTGCCATAAACAAACTCTAATAACAGAAGAAAGAAACTGTTGCAAAAAAGAGTAAAATCCCATGACTCGAGGAACTCCGTGGTCAGCCTCAGTAAGAAGCTGAGATCCCTCATAAAATCCTCTAAAGCTAGTTACAAAAACAAAATCACCACTGATTCTAAAAACAACCACAAAGCATTCTTTAGCTATGTCAAGAATCTCAATGGCAACACTCAGATCTGCTCTGATTTACAGCACAATGGCACTAAATATACAGAACCAACTGATATTGCCAACATCCTGGCAGATAGGTTTAGTGCTAACTTTAGCCCCCTCTCTCATCCCTTAAAGGGCCCATCTCTATACCAGAAGAATGCAAAGTTCCTGTAATCATGGCTGCACAGGTAAAAAACACACTCTCCAAAGCCAAGAACATAGCATCCATGGGACCTAACAACATCCCAGGCTGCATTCTACATGAACTACAGAACGAACTGGCACCCCACCTAAGTACCATGTTCAGTCATAGCCTCACCTCAGGCTTTGTGACCACTGAATGGCACACAGCAATGGTTATCTCACTCCCCAAAAGGGGGAGACACCATGGACCCTGGAAACTAGCGCCCCATTAGCCTGACGAGCCTGGTCTGCAAGGCTATGGAATGTATCATCATGGAACTTATAAATAATGACATTGGTAATCTCCAAACTCTGGACCCTTCCCAGTTCGGGTTTGTAAAAGTCAGATCATGTCTCCTAAACCTGATAGACTTCTTTGAAGCAGTCACCAAAGCTGTAAATGTGGGTAAGGTGGTTCACATAGCCTATCTAGATCTCGCCAAGGCTTTCGACACCATCCCCCACTCTAGAATTATAGATAAACTCACTAAACTAGGTATAAATCCCTATGTCATAAGATGGGTTGCCAACTGGCTCACTGACAGAACTAAATCCAACTTCAGACAAGTGACAAGTGGAGTACCACAGGGTTCAGTCCTAGGTCCTCTCCTGTTTTGTATCTACTTTTCTGAAGTACAGGCTAACACAGAAGGTCTTTGGCTAACAAAGTTCGCAGATGACTGCAAACTAGGAGCCATAATCAAAAATCCTAATGATGTGGACATCCTACAAAAGGGCCTCACTGAGACAGATGCCTGGTGTCAAAGCCATGGCCTCAAGCTCAATGCCAAAATGTGCATTGTCATCCATTTTGGTAAAAACTCTGTACCCATGAACTACCACATAGGCGATAGTCTACTTAACACTGAAAGTGTGATAAGAGACAGTGGGGCACAGGTGGACAGTAGTCTCTCCTTTGATAATCACATTGCCACAGTAGTCAGGAAATCCTTCTACATGGCACACCTCATCATAAAAGGTTTCTCATCCAGGAAAAAAGAGGTCATTGTTCCCCTCTACTCATCACTCATTAAACCCATTATAGAGTACAATGTCCCTTTTGGCATGTACCTCACAAGACATCTACAACAACTGGAAATGCCACAGAAATACCTCACAAAGAGGATTACTGTCCTCAAAAAGATGCCCTATGCAGACCGTCTCAAACAGCTCTAGCTTTACTCTGTCACATATCACCTACTCAGAGGCGATCTCTGCCTAAAATACAAAGCTATGTCAAACTCAGAGCTGTTTGGACATGCTCCACTTAAAGAAATCCCAATCCCTCTGAGCTACACGCTCTAGGGACCTAAACCTTGTCACCACAATAAACAGAACATGCTGGAGGGACAGATTCTTGTCCCAGAGACTTTCCATACTCTGGAACAAACTTCCTATCTATATCTAACAAAGCTCCTCATTAGCACTCTTCAAGAAAAATGTTGATGATTGGATGGGAGATAGGAAATTCACTCCAGGGATCACTTCTGTGGCTCTGCTTGACAGGGGCACAGGAAAATAATTTTCTTGGGTGGCAAAAGCCAGGGTACCGTTTGGCTAGGCTTATATAGCCTAGTACCTACCTATGAACCTATATGAAGAAGCAGATAATGGGTTTGCTCCTCAAAATTCTGATTCAGACTCAGATGAGAGTTCAGTTCCTGATTCTCTCTGTGGGAGATTCTCTTTTTCTGAGACTATTTCTAAAATCTGTCAGTGTTTTCAGTGGGAGAACACTGAGGTTTCTCAGTCTCTCAGAAAATACTGTGAGTTGTTGCAGAAGGAATTTCCAGATCCTACACCCATTCCTCCTGTTCTGCTCGCTTTAGTGGAATTGTGCCTCCAGTGTTCCTGACGGTCAGCCACCTGTCCCTAAAAAGGCAGATAGGATGTATAAAGTCTCTCAGTCTTTTAACTTTTTATATACTACTTCCAAACCTGACCCTTCAGCTAAAGCTTTAATTGATCCCACTCCTGCTAAACACTTAGTTAATTTCAGTCCAACTCCTTTACATAAAGATAGGAAAATTATTGATAAGTATGGGGAAAAAGTATATACTTCTGCAACTTTTATTTTCAGAATTTTGAATCATCAGGCTTATATGTTAAAGTTTGGTTTGACTAATTGTGAAAGTATGAGGAATGTTTTATGCACAATTTCTTCTTTTGAGGAAAAACTTGCTATAAACAACTTAGTTTCTTCTATTGCACAGGTCAGTACGTATTGTTTAGAGAATTTGTGTGTGTATGACTGTTGATATTTATTCTGAGGCCTTAGCAACTTGTACTGTTTGAGGAGGTTTGGCTGGATGCATTCTTAGAATCTCCCAGATGATGTTAAAATGAGATTTTAAATTCTACTTTGGCTAGAGATTTACCTTTTCACCTCTGTGCTGCAGAGGTGATCAAAAAGTGTGATGAAAGGGGTAAGCAGATCAAGGAAATCTGTAATATTTTTCCGTCTTCCTTTTCCAAATGTTCTAAGGGATTCTCTAACTTCTCAACCAGTTTTGTCATAAAGCAGAAATACAGGTAAACAGAAGTTTAAAAAGAAATGACAAAGGGGTTGCTGGAGCTCCCAAAACCAAGGACAGTTCAACAAGTCTGGAGGACTGCTCAAGAGACATTGTGACACCCTCCTACCCTGGCCCCTTCTTTCTGCCAGAAAGTCTAGATTTTCATTTTTCTCACTGGGAACAGATAGCTTCAAACAAATGGGTTCTGAAGAACATTCATCAAGGTTACAGACGGTAGTGGGAAGAGTGACTCCTTTGCAGAGGGTCATTCCTTATCCTTCAGATCAGGCTCTTTTGTTTCCACCAGTTCTTCATCACATGTTGTCCCAAGGCGTGATAGAACCAGCTGCTCCTTCCCAGGTGAGGAAGGTTAGCGCCAAAGAAAGAAAATGCTTGGCCATCAGTTCTGGATCTTTCTTTCCTAAACCCATTTATGATAGTGCCCAAAGTCAGTATGATGTCACTTTACAGCCTGTTACCTCTTCCTCATCTTTCCTGTTTCCTGGTAACACTAGACGTCAAAGATGCTTATTATCACAACTGTATCCATCCAGACTTCAGACATTTTTTAAGGGCTGTATGTCTGACTCACATTATCAGTTCTCTGCCTTACTCTTTGGACTATCCAATGCACGAAGAGCGTTCACAAACTTTCCAGCTCTGGTGATATCTCATTCTAGGCTACAGGATATCTACATTTTTCCATATTTAGATGACTTGCTTATTTTTTCAGAGTCTTTTTCAGTGTGCCAGGAATCTATCTGTCTTTGATGAGAAATTTCTTACATAAGCTGAGATTCCAAGAAAGCACTCAAAAGTCTTTCTTGACTCCTTCACAGAAGACTGTGTTCCTGGGATGTCAACTAGGCACCTTAGCTGAAAGAGCTTTTCTTCTTTCACAAAAAAATAGATCTATATCTATATCTATATCTATTTCTAAGGTTTTCCCCTCAAACTTTAGTCACTGTGAGGGAACTTCTCAGGATTTTGGGTTCCTTGGCTTCTGTAACTCTCATGATATCCCTGGCAAGACTACAGATGAGAAAGATATAGTGGTATTTGAAGTCTCTTTGGTCCCAGCACCAACACCCTTTGTCTTTTCAAATCCAAGTGGTGGGGTCTGCCAGAATTGAAATAATTTGATGGAGACAACTGATATCCTTAAATCTACGTCTCCCCTTCTCCCTCCCTGTTCCAAAGCTGTCAGTCACCACATATGCCTTGGACTTTGCCTGGGGAACAGTTTTCAAAGGGATAAAAGTGCAGGGTGTCTAAGATACCAGGGACAGATGCAAGCACATAAATATCAAAGAGATGCTTACTTAAGCTGGGTGTTCAACTGTCTGAATCATCTTTGGTCTCTGGGATCTCTTCAAGTTGTTTCAGACAATATCACTGTCAAATGGTACATCAACAAGCTGGGAGAACCAGGTTGTACCCCCTTTGCATACTAGTCATGCTTGGGATAGCGCTTCACAGCACAGCCTCACTCTACAGGCATCCTGCATTATATCAGAGCAAAACTGTTGGGCAAACCAGCTAAGCGGCACCAGGGCAGAGCTCCACAAATGGAAACTAGATCAGTGGGGTCTTCCATGCCTTGATCCATCTGTAAGGAGTTCCTCAAGTAGACTGCTTTGCCTCCTCTGTGAATAATGGACTGGCAAGGTTCTATTATAGGACTCCATGCAAGAAGGCCTGTATGACCAATACCTTTTCGTTTCCTTGTACAAGAATGTTCTGGTATGGTTTTCCACCCTTTACACTTATATTGAGGTTACTTCTGAAGATTCAAAAGAAATACCCCAGGTTCATTGTGGTGACTCCCTTCTGGCTTAGTTGACTATGGCTCTTCATTCTTTTGGAAATAGCCAGGGGCAATTATCACAAACATCATCAGAAGCTGCATCTACTCTCACAAGAACAGGAGTGTTTGATACACCTTGACAGCAATCAACTTCAATTCACTGCCTGGATGACAGAGTCTTAATTCATTTTTGGAACCTGTTTACCAAGGATATGCAGCAGGTACTAACTTGAGGTCAGAAAACCTGCTACTAGAAAATCATATATAAGCAAATGGCAAAGGTTTTCTAGTTGGTGTCAACAACATAACCAGAACCCATTCAGGGCTAGTTGTTCTTTGGAGTTACAATATTTCTGGGATTTACTATCATAAGGGCTTTCTTGTTCTTCTGTTAAGATTCATTTATTGGCCATTTTAGCATGTCTGCCCATGGATTTTCTTTCAATGAAGTCTCATATCAAAACAGATGATGCAGTTGTGCAGCGGTAGCGCTGTCGCCTAACAGCAAGAAGTTCTCTGGTTTGATTCTTGACTGGAGTGCCTTCTGTATGGAGTCTGCATGTCCTCCCTGTGCTCGTGTGGGTTTCTTCTGGGTGCTCCAGTTTCCTCTCACATTCAAAGACATACATTTGGAGTGTTTCTTCCTGGGTCTCTGCTGAAAATTGGCTGCATTCCAAGTCAGACTTTCCCGATTAACAAATGTAAAACAAAATAAAATAAATGTTTTGGAAAGAGGTTTTGAACAAGAAGCCTCCAAGTAAACTGGTGGCCCCTCCCTGGAATCTTAATTTTGTATTAAAAAAGCTAACACTTGGTTCTTTTCAACTAGTTAACCTGGATGACTTGAGGTTCTTACCATGGAAAACAGCTTTACTGATCACTCTGACCTCTGCAAGAAGAGTGCCTGAGTAGAAAGCTCTTATGGTGCGTCACCCCTATCTCATTTTCCTCATAGATGGAGTTTCTTTGAGAACTAATCCTTCCATTATGCCTAAATTGGTATCCAAGTTTACTTTAAGCCAGACTGTCCGTCTCCTCATTTTCTTTGCTGAACCCAAAAATGAGGGAGAAAGGATACCACATACCTTAGATGTTCACAGACAACTTACGTACTGTCTTGACAGAACTAAATCTTTCAGATCTTCAGATCAATTGTTCATTTCTTGTGGAGTTAAGAGGAAGAGGTAACCTGTGTCAAAACACACAGTTTCCAAATGGTTGTCAAGGCCACTACCTTTTGTTATGCTCACCATAACAAAACTATTCCAGGCAGATTCAAGGCCCGCCGAACCAGGCCTTGGCTTCATCTATGCCTTTTTGGAAAGATATGGATTCTAGAAGTATTCTAGAAGCTGCAGCTTTGTTCTCTGTACGTACTTTTACAGAGTACTACAAGGTTGATTTCTTGTCTGGGTCCACATCAGGCTTTGCTAGAACCATTTTTCAGGGGCTGCTCGGGTCTTCTCTTACTTCTTCCCAAATGTGCCTTCTTGTGCACCCCCCAACCTTTTGAAGGAGTACACCAACTTGTACTCTGTAGACTTCCAATGTGTTAATTAAAACTCTGTAGCTACCGTACTCTCTCAAGACTGTACATAATAAGCTGAAGTAGGCTTCTTCATATGGCTTTGGGTGAAGACTGTAAACAGTTTTGTTCCCTTCCTCAGTACTACTTCTGTCCTCTATCCAGGAAAAAGAGAGGTCTCCAGAGATGCAGATATTACTTGAGACTGATTCTTACCAGCTGACAACATATAAGGATACCAGGGGTTCTTGGATTCAACAGAAGCACATGTACGTCACCTGCCTGCCTTCTCTACTCACTCTTCTTTATAAAACCTGACATTAATAGCACAAAGATCCTTTTTTCTTCTTCTGTTACTCTTACTATTTCTTCACTGAATACTATTTTTGCTGTATAACACCATTAACGTGTCATTTTGTATTTTTTTCCTTGGTATTTAAGCTGCCTTTTTTAAGAACATTCCTCTAAGTGTTGACAATTTCCTTTTTATTCTTCATAGATCTCATACATCGACTTGCTGCATGCATCTATGTATTCAGAAGCAGCTTAACAACATCTAGCAGC